>NC_142172.1:8851248-9151248 GCF_029865625.1 Vigna umbellata | reverse complement strand
GTGCTTTTATTCCGTCTTTGCTCTTCCCTTTGACGTTTAATAAAGTTCTGATGACACTGTCACAAACATTTTTTTCAACGTGCATCACATCAATACAATGTCTAACATCAAGTTGACACCAATGTGGAAGCTTAAAAAATATTGATCGTTTCTTCCAAATGTTTTTTGCAAGGGTACTTTTATGATGTTTTCCAAACACAATGTCAATGTTTTTGACTCGTTGTACACCTCTTCACCATTCTGGGGTCTGCACACAACCTCATCCACAACACTTCCATTAAATGCTTTTTTTAATCTATGATAAGGGTGATTACGAGGAAGGAATTTTCGATGTCTTGTATATACCGTCTTCTGTCCATGCTTCAATTGAAGGTAAGTAGTGTTTTCTTCACATATGGGACATGCAAAATGACCTTTAACACTATAACCGCTCAAGTTTCCATACGCTGGGAAATCATTTATAGTGCAAAACAACATTGCACGCAAACGAAACTGTTCCTGAACATGTGAATCAAACACGTCGACCCCTTCTTCCCACAACAATTTCAAATCATCATTTAAAGGTTTTAAGTAAACATCAATGTCATTTCCAGGTTGTCTAGGACCTGATATCATCATGGACAACATCACATATTTTCTCTTCATGCACAACATAGGAGAAAGATTGTAAATCATCAACATAATTGACCATAAACTGTGTTTGCTACTTAAGTTTCCATAAGGATTCATACCATTAGTTGCAAGTGCAAGTCTTAAGTTTCTTGGATCTGCACCAAACTTTGGAAATTTTTCATCAATCTTTTTCCATTGGGGTGAATCAACAGGGTGTCGAAGAAGATTATCGCACTTGCTTTCGTCAAAGTGCCATTTAAGGTTCTTTGGATCTTCTTTAACAGAAAACATACGTTTGAACCTAGGTATTATAGGCAAATACCACATCACCTTAGCAGGTGCACCATCATTACCTTCATTAGTAGTGTTTCTGTTGTCAGATTTCTTTTTAAAATGGGATAAACCACATGTTGGACAATACTTTAGCGAAGCAAACTCCTTTATCTACAAAACACAATCATTAGGACAAGCATGTATCTTTTGATATTCAAGACCCATTGGACATAAAAAAAATTTTGCCTCGTAATTACGAATAGGTAGAGTATTATTTTCTAGAAGCATCTCCTTCAACAACTCCAACAACTCGGTGAAACTTTTATCGGTCCATCCATTCCTTGCTTTTAAACTAAACAACTTTAAAGTTGCAGACAGACGTGTAAAGTTCGAGCATCCGAGGAACAACAGTTGCTCTGAATCATTTATAAGAGAATCATACAAATTAGCTCTTCCAAAATTATCGTCACCGACATCACGTATCATGTCCTCTAAATGATCACTCATCCATTCTTCCACATAATCCGTTCCTCGTGACGTGGTAGGCTGGTCCAATACTTCTCCATGCCAAGTCCAAACGGTATAAGTCCTCATGATGCTGAACATGAATAGATGGTCACGCACATTGCCTAAGTCTTGCTGTATTTGATTAAGACAACGCACACAAGGACAAAAATATGTCCCGTTCACAGACTTAGCATTTTGTTGAATGTATTGCAAGAAATCTGAAACACCCTTATCATATTCTTCACTAATGCGACGTTCATTCATCCAGCTTCGATCCATTCTATGTTCGTAAAATCATCAGTTTAAGTTTTTAACTCTCACAAGGTTAGGCCCTACCCATTCAAAAAAATTAATTTTCATAATTTGCTAAGACACGTGCAAAGAAGTCTACATCATAACTTTGATAAAATTTCGGCAGCATTTCGCATTGGTCTCCGAAATACACGAAATGAGCGTAGTCAATGATGACCACAATCAAATATGCATCCGGAGAACAACACAAATACTGAACCGAAATTTTATCAATCTTATCCATAGACTCCAACTTACATTGCAAATTATGAAAATTAATTTTCTCAAACTGTCCAATCGGACAATTCAAAATTTAACACAAACGATTAAAAGATTGATCGTTTGTGTTAAATTTCAAACGGGAACTAAGGGTCACTCAATGATTTGATACTTATAATCTAACATGAAAATTATAATAACACAACTAATACATGCATATTCAAAAGCCAATAACACATGCAGACCTTAAAGTCAAAAACATGCATACACAAAACCCAATAACATGCGTACAAAAAAATTATCAACGAAGAAGCTAACCTGAAGAGCAGATTCCAAATGAAATGGAGGGAAATGGAGGAGTGCACGACCTAAAAAGTAGGCCAAAAGCAGTAAAAAGCGTCGCCCAAGAACACGCAAGAAACTGCACTAAAACGCACCGAAAACGATTTTTAATCGGTTCAAATCAAAGATATTTCATCACAGAACAATTTCATCGGATTAAAAGTAAATTTAAACGGTCCAAAAAAGAGAAAAACCAACCTGGAAATGCAATGCCGCAGAGTGAAATCGCGGGGAAGACGATGAACAGTGAGCGTAACTCCTCGCGGGCTCGCGATTTAGTATAAATGCCACTAGACGTCCGTTACTGGAAGGCCCCGACGTCTATAATATTATAGACGTCAGGGCAGTAACTAATATGACGTGTTTTGGATTTAAATATTGATATTCGCGAGGGGTTTTAAACGTCCGTTAGAGGGGCCCCGACGTCTATAATATTATAGACGTCCGCCCCCCCCACAACGAACGTTTAAGAGGCTGAACACCATTAACTCTTCAACTACCCTGTCAGCAACTTAGACGTCCGCTCTGGAGGGGGCCGGACGTCTATAATATTATAGACGTCGGGGCCCCTCTAACGGACGTTTAAAAGGCTGAAGCAATGAACTCTTCAACTTCCCTGGCAGCCTCTTAAACGTCCGTTCGGGGGGAGGGGGGACGTCTATAATATTATAGACGTCGGGGCCCCTGCAACGGACGTTTAAGAGGCTGAAGCAATTAACTCTTCAACTACCCTGTCAGCAACTTAAACGTCCGTTGTGGGGGTGACGGACGTCTATAATATTATACACGTCAGGGCCCCTCCAACGGACGTTTAAGTGGCGGTTTGAAGAGTTAACTTTATGTTTTCAATATAGTTATGATAATTTTACTTTGTGTTTTCAATCTGTACAGAGTTATTGGTAAATCTCGAGGTCAACTAGTTCAAATTTTATATCCAAAGGTTGTAAGTCATTTATAGTTCTAATTCATTTTCTATGTTATTGAATGATCTAAATTCTTGACTATTTAGTTTGTCATTTTAGTGTAACCAGCAGTAGGATTCATGGGAATGTGACTTCTATGTCATGTGTTGGATTTAGACCATCATTCGAGCTGTCATTATAGATGACTGGAATGAGGTAATGATGCATACCTTGAATACATTACAAATCAAATTCATCTTTAAACATATATGAAACCATAATGAATCTTTCTTCAATTTTGCAGCGCTTCAAGAGTACATCTCCTATACCAGAGGACACGATTAGGCAAATAAGGCAGGAGTGGACAACTTATCTTCTGCAAAGATGGAGTTAGGAACAATTTTATTTATTGTTGAACATTGCTTAATTTTAGTTTTATAAGTTTATATATTGATAGTTTTGGTATTGGATTATTTTGTACATTAAGTAGAACTTTCTTTATATGAAATGCAAATATACTATACTATATATTGTTCTGGGACGATTTTCTGCTTTTCAGGTGTGGTTTTAATGCGAAAATAAATTGATTTTTTTAAAAAAAAAAACACTCAGTAGACGTCGGTTAGTGCACTGACGGACATCTATAGACGTTTGGCAGTGCACAAACGGACGTCCAAACCCCCTAATCCCTAAACAACCCGTTTAGGCATATAGACGTCCGGGGTGGCTTCAACGGACGTCTATATAGACGTCCGTTGTGTCAGCCCGGACGTCTATATAGACGTCGGGCCTGACACAACGGACGTCTATATAGAAGTCCGGTCTGACACAACGAACGTCTGACTAACGTCACCCACAAAGACGTCGGGTGCAGGTCAGACGTCAAAAAGCCAAAAGAACAGACGTCTAAAGCCAATTCTGCACTAGTGAAAGGTGCTTAACTATAAATAAGATTGATGAGACATGAAGAAGAACAACACACATTGAATACTCCAATAAAGAAATCATTATCTTAGTAGAATTAATAGAACAATTATGCTATTTTTTAAAAATTATGTACATTTATCACAAATAGGAGAACTAACGTTGTTCACAAGGAATGAGCACACCAAAAGAGAAGATAAATCTAATTTTTTTACTAAACTAATTTGAATAAATTAAAATAAAAGAAACTTTAGAATAAAAATAAAACTAAATAGAAAGTGTAAGTTGAAACCATTATCCTTATGTAATTTCATATTTGTTCATAAGGAATGAGTGGACAAAAAAGGAAGATAAATCTAAATTTTGTTTTTGATGAAACTAATTTGAGTAAATTAAAATAAAAGAAAATTTACAATAAAAATAAAAAAAAAATAGAAAAAGGTATAAGTTGAAATAGTTGCCCTCATGTAATTTCATATTACATTATTTTATTTTTTTAGGTAAATATTAGGTTTAATCATTTCGGAGGTTTCTATTTGTGCAGAATCGTCTCAAATAGGTCATCGTATTTTGTTTTGATCTAATTAGGTCCCTTTTTCTTTAAAATTAAGTCAATTTTGACTTTGTCGTTAAATTCAGTGGATGACATTAAAATTTGTGTGTCTTGGCTGACTGAACAAATCTTAATGACGTGGCAAAGTTACGTGGAATTTAATTACTTTAAATTTTGAACTCCATGGATTGACCGGCTAGCACCATGAGTAACCCCAGGCCACCGCCAACCTCGTCGTCGCACCACCCAAATTGCCTAGTCCTCGACATAGAATCGACCACCACAATGCCTCAACCACCTAACGCCAACATAGGGTCGTCGCATCAACATCTTATCGCCACTGCCTAACCGTTACCGTCGTCCAGCAAACCCAAATTGCGTCACCTGTGCTCACGGCCAGCCACCAGAAACTAGCCCCAAATCGCATCGCGATCTCCTCCATAACCAACCTAGAAACGCGAAGCTTCCTCCATTGACGCACCATCACAAAGCTTCGTCTATCACCACCTACAAATCAAACGCAGAGAAACCCAATAGAAAATCGCGCTGCCAGTAGCCAAGGCAAAACCACCATCTCCCTCGTGCTTTCATCAACCTGCAAAAAGGGAACCATAATCGCGAAAAGTGAAAACATAGACCCTAACCTACGTGTTCATCCATTCCAAAATCATCAACCTATCTTCGTTCTTGCACCTCACCACCAACAACAATCCAAAACCTGCAAATCATTCACAAAATCACAAAAATCGCAGCGCCTTCATCTTCCATCAGCCAATGCTTCGTTTTGCTTGCGTAAAATCCCAAATCGAACCTATAAGAAGCATCAGCATCGAACGCGCCACCACGGGAGGAATTTTTAGTGCCTTCGTTCTCCTTCACGTGGGCGCGGCACAAGCTCCTTTGCCTGATTTGCAGAACCCTAATTTGGAAGAAAGGGGGCTGCCACGTGGCAATCCCTCATCGGCTACGTCCATCTGGTCAAAGCTGGTCAATCCTGGTCATTTTAATCTTTTGCTTTTTAATTTTTATATTACACGTAATGAGACCACGTCATTAAAAATTGCGCAGTCAGGAAGCCAACACATACAAATTTTAATGTCGTTCACTGAATTTAACGGCAAGGTCAAAATTGACTTAATTTTATAGAAAAAGGAATCTAATTGGGATAAAAAGAAATACGATAACCTATTTGAGACTATTCTGCACAAATAGGGATTCTAAAATGATTAAACCTAAATATTATAATGTCTTTTGTTTCAATTTTCTCACCCTCCACTTCTCTTCTCAATCTGGCTTCGGTTGTCTTGGAAAAGATTGACTTGGAAACTACCAAAAAAGGTACTCCAACACTAAAGTGTATTGAGTGTAATATAATAAGTTTTGAGATAGATGAAATGTATTAAGTGTAATAATAATGACTCATCTACCTTACATGTATTTATACTATTCTTAATGGGAGAAAACCATTTATGGACTTTTGGACAAGAACCAATTGTCCTTGATCTTCTTTTATATATATTTTTTTTTAAATAAGCTTTTTTTATAATATTAAAGAATTCAAATTAACTGTTTCATGAACCTTTATGTGAATTTAGTAGAGTGTGAGCATAATCATTTTTATCACAAGCTTATTTTGTTATTTAAAATTCTGTCATATATTGCATTTTGAGGTCCTATAATTTTTAAATTACTGGTTTGTGTTAAACTATAACTTCCTTTAATCTTTTATTATTCACATGTTATTTATTATAGTCTTTTTACTATACTAATTTATATGTAAAAGATACTTAATATTTATTCAAAAAATAGTTTATTTTATTTTAAAATAAATAATTTAATAGCATTTTTTGACATGTTTCTATTAAAAAAAATCAGTACAAGCTTTTAACAATATTTTTGCCTTATTTAAAAAATAAAACTAAATTATTTAATAAATTTAACTGTTACTTTTGATGGAATAAAAATTATTAAAAGTATTTTAGAAACGTTTTATTACATTATCTTCCAATTGAAAAAAAAATACTAAAAGTTTTTTAAAAAAAATTTATAATATTATTTTTCTATTGAAAAAATATTCCTAAATTTTTTTATCAATATTTTATAATGTTACGTTTTTATTAAAAAATGTTAATGAAAATTTCAATAAATTGTTACATTCCAAATTTTCATACCATTTTTATTATACCTTTAATAATACAAAGTAGTTAGCTCAAAGAAACATGTAAAATACTATTACACATATTCATATATAACTTATAATAGCAAGATAGATTTTGCACTACTAAGAGATATTACACTAAACCAAAAGTATAATATGGTCTTTTTAAAAACAAATGAAATAAAAAAAAAAACTTCTATCTATATGTTGCAGTTTCATCTCCTCCTAGCACTACTCACTAGAGAAATCTTCCTCTACTCACACCATTAAGGTGATCATTGCAAAAGAGAAAACAAATACACACAAACAGATAAAGCTAGAAGAGTAAACTAAAGTAATAAAGGATCATTCATACAATTAATGTACAACAATTAACATATATACAAGTTATCTCAATCCATTCTAAGACATACAACCATGCATTCTAGACTTAACTGTCCAAATCAGTATTTATGTAAAATCTCGGAGGATCGTGCACTTGTGGTGGTAATATCTGATCCACCTGGGTGTTCTACCGAACTACCACTCACAAGATTAGTCATTGTCAAGGTCACAAGAATCCTAAGGTTGCCCTTATGACAAGACTTCATGCTCCTCTCACCACATAATCATCATTCTGCTTGAGAAAAAATAGTTATTAAAGTGTTAGGTTCTAGCATATAAACTCCCACATCAATACTCACACTACTAAAAACGTCACCATAAATCTCTCCACGAGATTCATGAAATTATGTCAAACACATATACCATGCACATAATCAATAACATACTCGTCATCATCACTATATTATACATGAATAACCATCATACATGTTCAGAGTCATATTATAAACCAATAATTGTTTTTAACATTCACATAATCACACACATTAAACACAAGATGTATAGGTAAACTTAGTGAAAAATCTGATATTTTCACTCAGCTACTAAATCTACTTGCTCAACTAATAGTACTTGATAATACACTCGCTCAACCACCAAATCTGTTTGCTCAGCAAATGCCCTCTCACTCAGCCACCAAATATGCCCGCTTAGCTAAAAGTGTCTGGAACCACACTCACTCAGTGACCAAATCTACTCGCTTAGTTAGAAAACCTTTGGAACTTATAAACTTAAAATTCTCCCAAAAGTTGTTAAGCGAGTATACTCTCGTTTAGCGAATATCAAGTCTGTGAACTCTCTGACTTTGATTTCATATAGCGAGAATAAGCTCGCCCAGCGAGTCTGCATAATTCTACATAACATAATTATGCAAATTTATGTCGTTCCAACCCTACAAAACAATCTAACACTATAGATGCCCAAAATATCCAATTAGATTAAACACAAATCAATGACTCAAATCACCTCAAATATGCAATCTCAATCACACAATATACCAACATTTCAACATCCAATCACTAAAAATGATTCAAAGCTCTTAACTTAACTCAACATTCATATTTCATCTGCACAAACACCAATATTAACATTTCAACCAATTTCAAACAACTCAAACATGTAACTCAGATTATCAATACACCATAAACTTAAAAATAAGGTAATGTAACTTTCCTTACCTAATAGATGACCAAACTACTCTAGAAAGCCTAAAACAACTCAAAACAAGAAGTTCTATGTGCTCCTATGGACCATAGAAACACGATCAGGGTACACTGTTAGGACCACTGATTATAGAAGACTCAAACTTCACATGCAAAACAAAAAGGACTAGCATGCAGGAAGACGAAACGGACCCAAAAAGAGGAGTAGAAAACCAACTTACTCTATTTGAGAAACTAATCAATTATACTTGAGGATCTGCGATGATGACTCAAGCGGTCTTCGATCTTCAAACAAATGAATAAGGAATCCTTAAAGAGAAGTTATAAAACTCTAGAAAATTGGTTTCTAGATAATTCATAACGAAACTATTTATATTAAAATAATTTAGTATTAAAATAATTGAGTCTCACTATTTTTAAACCATTATCACTTCTAAAATATCGAATATCTTTACATTTATAAACTTTTTTTTTATTATATATAAAATCTTAATAAAAGTGATTGGTAAAATAAAACATAAATTCAAAGTATTTTGCTCCTAAAAGTGAAGTAGTTAGAGTTTTTTATTCTAACTTTTTTTTTATTTACCTTAGTCTGAAGTGAATCATATCTTAATTATTTTTAACAATATTTAATCATGTGATTTTAATTGAAATTAAGTTATATTTTCAAATTTTTTGTATATGTTTTAATATATATAATTATTTTTAAAATAACCGTGTCGTCTTATATGTATAGGTGATAATATGTTGCTGACAAATAAACACGTCAGCAATGCGTGGAATGAAGTTCATCATTCTGCTTTGCCAACTTTTCTTCAAACATAAGCAAAGCAATGAGAACAAAACCACACAATCAATGGATACATGGCACGAGCACATGAATTCAATGTTTTATTAATGCAGCTACACCTTAATCCCCTGGTGCTCCACGCAGGGTAACCCCTTTAAACAAAATACACATTCTCATTAATCATTCTAATCATGCTTATTGTCAGCGCCGCTTTATGCAACGCGTGGAATCGCATATCATTTAACCACTTTTCATTAAATTAAATTGAGAAGAACTCTATATTATAGTACACCAAATAATGTTTTTGTGATAAAATTTTCGATGGATATCATATGTAAGATCACAGTAAGCTACTGTCATTTGTTTATTATGAGTTCAGTTAAAATAGTTAATATATTTAAATTAATTTAATTTTTATGAATTAAAAATTTTGTAATAGGATCAATTTATCATACATAGACGGTTGAATAACATTATAATATATAAATATTAAATTTCCAATGATATAATTAAAAATTATAAAAATATTAATAAAAAATAATAATAAACTATTATTGATTAAACCACTTTCAATTCCATTATATTCATAACTTAGAAATATCATTTGCACTGAATTAAGTGAATATCACTTTCTATAAGAAAATTTTATTCATTAATTATATTACTAAGTTTGCCAAATTTAAATTTGGCTATTAATTAGTTTTAACAAATGATTAATTTGTTCTTAAAGTTTTAAAAGTATCTAATTCTATTATTTAATTAACTTTGTAAGATTAAAAAAATCGTTTTTAAACATTAAATTTAAATACAAAAAATAATATATATTTGAATTTAGTCGATCTATTAATTTTAACACTAAAAAAATGTTATTAAAGGTTAACTTTCAGTATATAAATATATCAAAGTCATATAATTTTAAAAATTGAATAACTCAATCGTGAATTTGAAAATATAAAGATAAAATAAACAAAGTATACCAACAAAAACATATTTCTTCCTAAAAGGGAGCACTAATTGCAGAATACGTGCCTAAGATCCAGTAATAAAGCTCTTGCATCTTATGCTACCATGTAATGATTCCAAGAGCGTCTTAATATACATTTAATTTCTATATAAGCCCCTTGAACTCAGTCTTTGTTCAACACAGAAAAGTATTCAAAAAAGAGGCAAAAGAACAAGAGAAAAATGTCTGCAGAAAAGACCCTTTGGCTTTTGATAGCTATTTTCTTCCTCAGTTTGGCCATAACCTTTGCCTCTGACCCTGATCCAGTTCAGGACTTCTGCATACCAAACCCAAGATTTGGTGCCATCAAAACAGCACATGCCATGCACTACATTCTCCCATGCAAGAACTCATCTGAGGCAACCACTGAAGACTTTGTCTTCTCTGGTTTAAGAGCCTCAAGGACATTCTCAGACACAGGCCTGGCGGTGGTTTCAGCAAGCCCTACCAATTTTCCCGGGCTGAACACTCTGGGCTTGTCTTTTGCACGTGCAGACATAGAAGTTGGGGGCATCAACCCACCACATTTTCACCCTAGAGCCACAGAGCTGGTTCATGTGGTGGAAGGAAAAGTGTACTCAGGTTTTGTTGATTCAAGCAATAGGGTGTTTGCTAGAGTACTTGAAAAAGGAGAGGTCATGGTGCTCCCTAAAGGTCTGGTGCACTTCATGATGAATGTTGGTGATGAACCTGCTACTTTGTTTGGATACTTCAACAGCCAAAACCCTGGTATTCAGAAGATACCATCTGCTGTGTTTGGTTCAGGGATTGATAAGGAGCTTCTGCAGAAGGCTTTTGGACTCAGTTCTAAGCAGATTGGGACCTTGAGGAAAAAGTTTGATCCCAAGACTGCAAGCTAGATAACTGCTAAAATGCTTCACTTTGTCCATTTCCTTTTAAGGTTTTTACTCATATTTTCTTGCTTTTTTTTTCTTTCTTTGGAAGAGTTTTCAACCCCTTCTCCCACTTTTTCTGTTGTAGTATTATAACACTTTATAAGGTAAAGAATATGAAATGCAGCTTGGTCACACTTCCTTGTATTGAGTGTTCTTTAATAATAATAAATTATATAGTATTAATGAATGTTTTGTTTAATTTCATTAAGACACGAGCATAGTTTATATAACAGATTGACACAACTTCAATCGAAAATATTAAGAACAATGGTTTTATATAGAAAATTTTTTTATAAGAGAAATCCTCACATTTAGATTCTTCACCATATTATACTTTATTTAAGTCAATCACCAAAATAAATCTACGATTCATATCACTTATGGTCTTTCAAAGAGATATATGGAAAAAGTCCAATACTAATAAGACTTGTGTCAATTCTATAAAGAATGGACACCAGTTCAATCCAATGAGTTTATGGATTTTCTATTTTACAAGGTGTTTAACTTTTCATATCTACCCAATATTAAACTTGAACTAACACTTAAATAAAATTGATCACTGAAGTAAATAAAATATTTGTAGTTAAAGAGGTTCTATCCTTTAATCTAATAACAATTATTTTAAAAGAATAAGTTTGTTGACTTTTATAATAAGAGCTATTATCATTATGAGTTTAATGTTATACTTAATATAATTTCTAATCCAATAATATATTCTACACAAAAAAGAGAATATTTTTATGTAGGCAGAAAATGCTTTTAATTTATTCCATTAAATTTTGAATCTTGTGTCGATGGATGACAAGGAACAGAGCTGGCTAATGTGCAGCAAACTCTTTTTTTTACACCCAACAACTTCAAAAAGTTGTCATAGGCGTTTCTGAAAGAGATGATAGCAATCATAAGACTTTGCAAATTAAAAGAAAAAAAAAGGGTTCAGAAAGCTAGTAAAAGACATTGACAACACTGCCAAAACAAGCACACGACATCATTAAGCTTCAAAATCTATAAATTAATGCGAAAGCCACCATTTTTCTATCCTTTTGTTGGGAAGTGGAGGACATGGTTTTGATTACAAAAGAGAAAAGTAAAAGCTGTATGCAACGTGAGACAAACAACAACACGCACAAATTATCAACTCCATTCATTTCTTTCGTAGATTACAATTTTACTTATGAATTCTTATGAGATTATGTTTCACCATACACGTGACAAGGAAAAGGGTGCAAGGGATTGGAAACATTGGTGACAAGAATTTAGGTTGCTTTGGATGTTATCATTTTCAAAAAAATTTCCTTAGGATATGTTTCATTTGAAGGGATGGATTTGAGAGAGGAAGGATGGATGAATTTTAGAAAAGATGGATTTGAGAGAGGAAGGATGGATGAAGTTCAGAAAAATTTAAGAAGTGTTTTTTTTAAGGAATTTCGAAATGAGTGAGTGGATTTAAAAAAGAAATTTATTAAAGTTAACTTAAGAAATGACCGATGTGATAAATATAAAAATTGTTGTAATTAATAACAAATAAAAATTATCAATGGTGATAAAAGTAATATAAAATCATATTTATTAATAATATATTTAATTGTAAAAGTTATTATAAGGTGGAAGAAGAAAAAGGAATCAAAGCCATGAAAACTGAATCTTACTCATATTGGAATCGATTAACCATGTCTTTAGAATCGAATACTCCATGGCCATAATCGATTACATCGTAACTGATTACAAGTTCTTCATTTCTCACATGAGGTGAAATCGATTCCACCTCTATCTGGAATCGGATATGCTTTTATCATCTTCTTCATCTTTAACTCCATCTTTTTTTTCACTCATAATCACTTCAAATGTCATTATCACATATGGAGAAAACACTTTCCTCATCTATCGATTCAAATTCCTTAATGCGAATACCAACTTAATCTCAAATTTGTCTCTCCAAATATGCTTCAACAATACCATCCATCCATGCGAACAGTGTTAGAGTTTAAAATAGTTTAATGTGTTATTCAATAAATTTTTATTTTCCACAGTAACTATCTTAAAAGTTATATCATCAATCATATTTTTTAATTGGTTAAGTGTAAAATTATTTTATTCGATAAAGACACAAACATTCAAATATTATTTTAGTCTCTACCTTAATTTCTCTTTCTTTTCAAATTTACCTGTTGGTATTATATAGTAATACGTAATATATTTTTTTTTCCTTTCAAATTACTCAATTTGTACTTTTCTGGATTAATCAATCCGAAAAAGAAAGATGGATGTTTATGTAGTGGTCTGGAAAGCTTTTTCTAGAAAGTTTATAAGTATCACTTTCAAGATAGTTATTGTAAAAATCAATCAACTTAGTGAATAATTGACACTATAAAACAGAGTTTTGCAATCTATACATTCTATTTTCATATATTATACACCAAATACTACAATGGCAGAAGCTAAAGTGGTCCAACTTTTAAGACAAACGCATCCAACCATAAAGACAATAACTTAGCAGAGAAAGATTTGTAAGTAGCAATATTTAGAATATAGCAGTTTGGACCTAATTATCAATCATGACCATCATCATAGAATTCATCTCATCAAAAAAGAATTTTGCCAAAAGAAAAACTGCTCAACGTTCATGTTTCCATTGTGTCAGCTTGAGAATAACTTAGTGAGGCTTTAGAGAAATAAACCAGCTTCTGTAAAACAACTTCCCATGTAAAAGAACAACGTTCATACAATTATTAAGTAACCGGATCTCTCCTTACCATTAAGTGCACTCAATGTTCGTCAAAGTTGATCATACATAATTCTTTTCAACAGTTTGAATTCACCAAAACTGAGATGTCAAATGCCAAAACTGATCTGAGATAGACAGTGATCAATATAGAAGAAGCCTACTTCGTACGTAAAAGATTCTTAATGATAATGTCACTCATACCATCAGCTAGAGGAAACAAATGACCAGAACCTGGAAGCTCGTGATAGATAATCCATGGAAGCTTCTGCGCTATGTATTGTTGCAGAGTAACTGGAACCAATACATCATCATCTCCTTGCCAAATATGAACAGAAGCTTCACTATTTGGAAATGGATTTTCAAGATGAAGGGGACTGTATTCCCAGTTACCGAATCCGATGTTTAAGTCACGATGGAGGCTTTCATATTCGCCTTGTTGTCTTATCTGTGCCTATGGAAGCAACACAATAACAATTTATAAATTTCTATCACGAATTGAAGTAAGAAACAGAAATTACACAGTAGAACATGCTCAGTTAAAATGAGGCTAATCAAATTCAATGGCTCAAGTAATCAACCACTTTTCAAATGAACCAAATTCCAGAATAAGTTCTTATGAGTGGATGAAATTTGAAAGATTTCCACAAGCGTTACTTATAGAAGTGAAAATTTGCTTTACCATATATGTATGACTGTGAAATTAAATATCAAAACAAAAGGACATGCTAACGAAGCATTATCAAGTCACAGTTTACACAAGTAACGACTTGTCTTGGATCAACAATATCATACAAAGTAAACGGCTTTCCAGTGTGCTGGATAAACTACATAGATCGAATGATGTCACTATGCAGTGCTTTAACAAGGAAACAACAGAGTTGTAGAATTTCCACATCTCATAATTACAACGGAGCATTCAAAATTCACTTTGTTACTCTGATCCATCACAAACTACGAGACAACACTTTAAAACATATTATACATGAAAACAATGGGGAACTTATCCATGGATGCAGGGAGAAAAGTAACAAATGAAAATTAATAACATGAAGATTGATTTAACTGCTATGCCAAGTTAAACAGGTCACAGTGGCAACGTGCTCTAACAATTGCCTGTTGCACCAAAGGAGCAATGCACCAAAGCCTTGAGCAACAAAATTTTTTCTTCTTCTCTTATAACAAATTGTTTCAGAATATTTCTCATGCAAACCATGTACTATACTTTAAATTGGAAGATGTATCATGTAAACAGATATATATCAAGTTTTAATCAGTGATTTTATTATTCTGTGTTATTCGTGGATAAAGCCTAAGTTTTTCCATCATGTATCAATGTTATTTGATTGATTATTACAAAATGTGTCAAACTATAGTTAATAATTATACAAGGTTAACACTTGAATAGCTATATATTCTATATATGTCAAACAGCACAATAGAAACAAAAAAAAAGTTTATAAAACTTTAGCAGTGAATTTTCAGGCATTTTTCCCACAATTTTCCATTCATGAATAGCATGATCTAAACCAAATACTTGTGTTATGAAACATGGTATTGTTTAGAATTCTAATGCTTGCCTAAATGTTGTCTATTCCAGATTGATACCAACATAATGTATCAATGATCATAGTTTAAATACTCCTGTCCTGTCTATATTTTCGTCTAATATCTCTCTTAATATCTGTAACCAAAGACAAACTGTTGTCCCTATTGATTACAAGAGCCATGAAACTACTTTTAACAGTATAACATCAAGAACAAAAACACGGAGTATGAGTACAGAGAATTCAGAAAATTCAGGTGGTGAGAATTGTATACGACCAGCTTAAAATAATGCAAAAATTCACATGAAAAATTAAACAATTAGAAAAACTGAATAAACAATTTCTGTTGGAACTTGGAATTCAACATCCCAAAGTGAACTGCATTCAGCAAAAAACCACAATTTTGTAATCACCTAAATGCTGGATACTTACTCGATAACTTTCTCTATTGGGCATCTTAGCCAGAATTTCCTTGTCTTCACGAGAAAAGATATGTGGACTCCCAGAAATTACACTAGATCCAGGGAACCATTGTTGAGTGTTCCACCAGTAAGTTAGCCACGGCACGTAGTGAGCAACCCGAAGGGCCCATTGGTCTTGTATGTTCTGTTGGCCATAGGCTTCAGTAGTTAAGTTTGCAGGAAGACCAGGCCACCAGTAGTTGACAACTGGGGCAACGAGTCCCACGCCTGCCAACCTGTCAGCATTAAAAAATTACTTTTGCAAGCATACGTGAATATAACAAAACAGCTAATAATGCAAAAAGAAATATTATTAGTGAAATGTTTTTAGAAGAACTTGTGCTTCCAAAACTAAAAACATCCTGAATAAGTCATACCTGTGAGGTATGTATTTGAGGCAGTTCCAAACAATTTGTCCACCCATAGAGAAACCCACCACATAGAATTTGGACCCCAACACCAGCTGATCTGCAAGCTCTTCTATATCTAAAGCAATGCTTTTTAATGAACGTTTTGGATCAGGATCACTTTCCCCATAACCAGGTCTGTCAAAAGAGAGAATGTAGATCCCCATCTCCTCAACAATACCCTGGAAAAATCCATCTTAAATATAATAGTACAAACAACAACATATATTAGAGAATGGTACGAAAGCGAGAGAGATGTAATATCAATAATTACAGGCGATAAGGCTTCGGCAAGCACGGCATCATGCCTGCAATTATCAAAACCATGGACATAGATGATTTTGTACATGGCTGCATCTTTTGAAACACCATACTCTTTGTATGCCAAATGCCTTCCATCTCTTAATTTGATTCTTGGTGCTGTTATAGGCGGTCCATCAGGGGTGCCACATATCTTGGGTGGGGGAGGTTGAATAACCTTATAAGCCCATGCTAGAAACCCGATAAACAACACTGCTAGTGCTGTTCCAAGAATTCCTGATAGATTGAGATGCCAAATTGAAAGAGCAGAAAAATACAAGTTAAAACAAAAAAGATTAAAAAACAATTTGCACTCAACAAGTCAAGCATAAGAATGCCAAAATACAATTTATTAATTACCCTATGCTCCAATACGTATAAATCTCTTAAGCCAACAAGGGTTGATTCAGTTGGCAATGATAAAAGCAAGTTACTGACAAATGCTTAGGTTAGAGTCCTCCAACCATTAATCCCCTCAACTTCAGCTTACTAATAAATTAGTCTCTTACGAAAGAATAGGAATGAGCAGAATAAAAAGTGACCAACTCCATTGATAACTAACAAGAATCTAACCACAATACATAGTCGTTGTAAGGATTTATTTACTGCAACAATTACCAATTTACCATGTACGTACGGTACAATTGATCTTTTATAATAGATATTTTCGAGGCTATATCTAGAAATGTTTTAGATTGGTTAATCCTGCAACAGGTTTAATACTGACAGTACATTAAAAATTAAGTAACTAATAATTCCCCAGGTGCAATGCAAGAAATAACTATTAAGTTGAAATATAATGAAGGGTTCAATTTAGGTGTCCAAACAAATTAATCCACATCATCTATACCTTAAAAAACCAGCATTCTTCACACCAATTAAAACAAAACGCTGGGAAAGGCTTAACATCCTCAGGTCTAACAAGAGATGCAGCACGACCCAGATAATTTTTATAACTTGAAATACGATAGAAATGAAAGTGTGATGAAAAATGAAAGGAATTGCGAAAAGGGACCTGATGGGAGTTGTGAGGAATTGGATTTCTTTGCTCTCCTGGTGTGAGCTCGAGCTGATGCAGCAGAAATTTTTCTGTTCACTCCGGTGGCCATTGTGAGAGATGAAATACCCACGAACGGAACACTAGGGAAAATTTCAACTTGAATGATTAAAGTACAGTGCAGAGATCTAATATGACCTACAAGTAAGGAAGGTTAGAAAGCTAGATTAGACTTTTAAGAGAGGCGATATTATTAATATAAGGTGTAAATATGTTTGCTGATCAAATAAACTGTCTTTTTTTTTTCTTTCTAAAAGAAATAATAATAATGTTGTAATTTTCTTTCCATATATACTCGACCAGATCAAAACACTTATCACTAGTGCAGAATTGGCCATTAACATCACTCAATAGACGTCCTTCTACAAAAACCCAAACGTAAATAATTGACCGGTGGCATATCCGAAAATAAGTGGGATTGTAGACGTTCGTTCTGAATGGGGCCGGACGTCTATAATATTATAGACGTCGAGGCCCCTCTAACGGACGTTTATAATATTATAGACGTCGGTGCCCCTCTAACGGATGTTTAAAACCTCCCGCGAATATCAATATTTAAAACCAAAACACGTCATATTAGTTACTGCCCCGACGTCTATAACATTATAGACGTCGGGGCCTTCCAGTAATGGACGTCTAGTGGCATTTATACTAAAACGCGAACCCGCGAGGAGTTACGCTCACTGTTCATCGTCTTTCCCGCGATTTCACTCTGAGCATTGCATTTCCAGGTTGGTTTTTCTCTGTTTTGGACTGTTTAAATTTACTTTTAATCAGATTAAATTGTTCTGTGATGAAATATCTTTCATTTGGATCGATTAAAAATCGTTTTCGGTGCGTTTTGGTGCAGTTTCTTGCGTGTTCTTGGGCGGCGTTTTTTTACTATTTTTGGCCTACGTTTTAGGTCGTGCACTCCTCCATTTCCCTCCATTTTCATTTGGAATCTGCTCTTCAAGTTAGCTTCTTCGTTAATAATTTTTTTATACACATGTTATTGGATTTTGTGTATGCATGTTTTTGACTTTAAGGTCTGCATGTGTTATTGGCTTTTGAATATACATGTATTAGTTGTGTTATTATAATTTTCATGTTAGATTATAAGTATCAAATCATTGAGTGACCCTTAGTTCCCGTTTGAAATTTAACACAAACGATTAATCTTTTAATCGTTTGTGTTAAATTTTGAATTGTCCGATTGGACAGTTTGAGAAAATTAATTTTCATAATTTGCAATAACATGTAAGTTGGAGTCTATGGATAAGATTGATAAACTTTTGGTTCAGTATTTGTGTTGTTCTCCGGATGCATATTTGATTGTGGTCATCGTTGACTACTCTCATTTTGTGTATTTCGGAGACCAATGCGAAATGCTGCTGAAATTTTATCAAATTTTTGATGTAGACTTCTTTGCACGTGTCTTAGCAAATTATGAAAATTAATTTTTTTGAATGGGTAGGACCTAACCTTGTGAGAGTTAAAAACTTAAACTAATGATTTGACGAACATAGAATGGATCGAAGCTGGATGAATGAACGTCGCATCAGTGAAGAATATGATAAGGGTGTTTCGGAGTTCTTGCAATACGTTCAACAAAATGCTAAGTCTGTGAACGGGACATATTTTTGTCCTTGTGTGCATTGTCTTAATCAAATACGGCAAGACTTAAGCAATGTGCGTGACCATCTATTCATGTTCGGCATCATGAGGACTTATATCGTTTGGACTTGGCATGGAGAAGTATTGGACCAGCCTACCACGTCACGAGGAACGAATTATGTGGAAGAATGGATGAGTGATCATTTAGAGGACATGATACGTGATGTCGGTGAAGATAATTTTGGAAGAGCTAATTTGTATGATTCTCTTATAAATGATTCAGAGCAACTGTTGTTCCCCGTATGCCTTGGGACTTGAGTCGCCGGACCTAGCACCTGCACCTGCTAGGTACGAGCTGTGGAAGGCTGCTCGGACTAAATCTGATGGGAACATGACATCTTCCTCAGCAGCCTTGATCTCACAAAGAATTGTAAGTTCAAATTCTAAACATTGTTTGATTGTGTATCTATCACAACATGTCTTCTAAGTATCTTCGTTTTTGTATGTGCAGGATGAGTTGGTTGAGCAGCAGACTCAGGGAACATTTGTTGGCCAAGGTAGGGACGACATTCTAACAACGGCCATCGGAAGACCCGAGCACCCAAGATGTGTACGTGGAGTTCCTGGGGCGATTGGTCTTCGTGACTACTTTGGCCCCACACAGAAAACCACTCAATCAATGAGTCAGGAGGCACTGAGGCAGATGGATCTTCAGTGGGAGGAAGGACTCAACCAAAGCATGAGATCAATGGAGCAACGATTCATGGAGCAGCTACAAGAACAAAAAGAAATACAAAGAGTGCTTGAACAGAAGCTGCATTCCATGACGCAGGGCAACACGGGGCCCGGTGAAACTCCCACGCTACCTCGTGTCAGCACTAGATGATCATGCTCTACTGTAGAACCTACTCAGTACAGCGGTCAATATGAGCTGTTGGTTGATGGGGATCCCCCACGCATTGTGGCTGTCGGACGAGTGCTTGAGGGAGGGCTCACTATTCATGGTGTTCCCATATTACCCCACCACGTGCGTGTGACGATTGACGAGATTCGGGATCCCCAGGCTCAGGTGCCTGTACCCACTCCAGAAATTAATTTTGTGGGGGAGGCCATAGGCTCATTTATAGCCTGGCCTTGAGCATTGATCATGTCACACATCGCTACTCCACAGGTATAATGTCTTTGTTATTAGTATTTCTATGTTAAGTTTAAAAATATTTGTTGATAACTGTTTGATGAAATTCTTATCTTCAGTTCACACGTCCTCAGAAGCAGCCGATTCATGATAAAGTCATACATGAAGATGATGACATGGCTGAAGCAGAGGATGATCCTCTATCAAAGCTAATGACAAGATTACCCAGGTTGAAGAGAGCATCGTTAGAACTATAATGGGATTTTAGAGTATTTGGTCTGCCCTCCCATGTGCCAGTATATATCACATTGCCTGATGCATTGGAGGTGATTGGGGGAGACAAAATGTTGAATATTTCCATCATTCAACTGTGGTGCATGTAAGATAGTTAATTTTGTCTTCCATATCTCTTTTTGTTTGATTCCTATAGTTTCTAACAACTTAACTTTGTTGTTTTAGGTACATGGACACAATCGTTGTAGACCAAGGTCGGTCTTCCATGTACGAATTTGTTGAACCTCGGATCATTCAACCTTTTGGTAAAACACTTGAAAACAGACAACATTATTTGCAAACATGGATGGATGAGTCAAAAAGAGACGTATACCTTGTGCCATACATTGATGGGTAGGTGTTGTTATATGTAAAAGTTCATTATTAAAGTTTCCTTAATTACTTAATTAAATAACTATTTGTCCTTCGTGATAGGTCGCACTGGCAGCTGATGGTCATCATTCCCAAACAATGTAAAATTATATGGTTTTGTTCGTTGCACAGGAAGATGAAAAATGACTTGAGAACCATGCTTCAAGGGTAAGTGTTTCTCCAAAAATGAATTTGAATTTGATGTTCCCCTTAAACTTTTATGATAAATATAGTTATGATAATTTTACTTTGTGTTTTTAATCTGTACAGAGTTATTGGTAAATCTCGAGGTCAACTAGTTCAAATTTTATATCCAAAGGTTGATTGTCATTTATAGTTCTAATTCATTTTCTATGTTATTGAATGATCTAAATTATTGACGATTTAGTGCATCATTTTAGTGTAACCAGCAGCAGGATTCATGGGAATATGGCTTCTATGTCATGTGTTGGATTAAGACTATCATTTGAGTTGTCATTACAGATGACTGGAATGAGGTAATGATGCATACCTTGAATACATTACAAATCAAATTCATCTTTAAACATATATGAAACCATAATGAATCTTTCTTCAATTTTACAGCGCTTCAAGAGTACATCTCCTATACCAGAGGAAACGATTAGGCAAATAAGGCAGGAGTGGACAACTTATCTTCTGCAAAGATGGAGTTAGGAACAGTTTTATTTGTTGTTGAACATTGATTAATTTTAGTTTTATAAGTTTATATATTGATAGTTTTGGTATTGGATTATTTTGTACATTAAGTAGAACTTTCTTTATATGAAATGCAAATATACTATACTATATATTGTTCTGGGACGATTTTCTGTTTTTCAGGTGTGGTTTTAATGCAAAAATAAATTGATTTTTAAAAAAAAACGCCCAGTAGACATCGGTTAGTGCACAAACGGACGTCTATAGACGTCTGGCAGTGCACAAACCGACGTCCAAACCCGTAATCCCTAAACAACCCGTTCAGCCATATAGACGTCCGGGGTGGCTTCGTTGGACGTCTATATAGACGTCGGGCTTGACACAACGGACGTCTATATAGACGTCCGACCTGACACAAGTTTTTGTTCAAAACCAGATTTTTGTTCGTGTAATCGTTTACAAGGCCCTCTTGTAAGCGATTACACGAACAAAAATCTGGTTTTGTACAAAAACTTGTGCTACAGGAACGAGTTGTGGGTACATAAGTAGCCAAAGATATTTTACGTAATTTTTTCATATTTCTTGAATGGATGAGAGTTCTTTTTAATGTTTAAGTGTGAGTAGAGCCTGAAAATTGGGTTTTGGGCTCCTTGGTGGAGGAAAGACCCAATGTTGGTGTCATGACCAAGTTAGGTGAAGTCCTAAAACAAGTGTAGGCCATTTTTTCTCTTGTAATCAACAAGGGTCGTGTAAACGATTACACGAACAAAAATCTGGTTTAGTACAAAAACTTGTACTGCAAGATCTAGTTGTGGGCACACAAGTAGCCAAAGAGATTTTTCATTATTTTTTCATTATTTTTTCATATTTCTTCAATCAATGAGAGTTATTTTTAATGTTTAAGTGCATGTAGAGTGTCAAAGTTGTGCATTGTAACAACATTATATGTTATATTTCTTAATTAATAAAATGAAAAAAATTCCTTTGACACTCCGAAAAATGAAAAATTTGGTCTATTTTAGGTCAATTTTTCCATTTTTTGACCTAAGAGATCATAATTAACTTCAATAGAGGACGAAGTGATTGAAATTAGTGAATGAAACATTTTCTTTAATTTTAACTCAAATTGCTTGCATAACAATGTTTGAAACACAACTGACATTATGACTACATCAAACATTAAAAGTAGTAATTAACTAATCATTCCCCATAATGGTGTCCAATTCCACAACGTGGTCGCTAGAGTTGTCAAAATGGTCCACCAGGTCCGACCCGACCCGACCCACCACGGGTTGGTCACTTAGTGAGCCAACCCAACCTGGCTCATTTATTAGCGAGCCAGAAAAATCGAACCCGGCTCGACCCACCACGGGTTGGTGGGTAAACGGGTTGGCTCATTGGCTCACTTAATTACAATTTTTTTAAAATAAAAAGAAATTACAAATTTTCTATAATACAAATCTAAACAAATTTCACTCCCAAATTTGACTCCCAACATGGGTGTTTAATTAATTTTTAAAATAAGGAACTTAAATAATTTTTTCAAGCAAAAACAAAATAATAAATATTTTTTTATAAAATTAAAATTAAATTTTAATAAAATAAAATTAGGTAAGTAGGTTGGTGGGCCAACCCGGCCCACCACGGGTTCAACCCGCATGAGCTGAGTTTAAACGAGCCGGGTTGAAATATGACCCGCATAAAAAAAATACAATTTTTTCTAACCCAACCCGGCTCAAACCTGTGGTGGGTCGGGTTAGCTCGCAGGTTGTGACCCATTTTGACAGCTTTAGTGGTCGCCGCCTGTTCCTAGTTGGATTTCTCCTTCCCTGTGGAGGTCTAGGTGGTTCTTCCTGTGGAGGTTGTGCTTCAATATGTTCTTCACGTTCATCTCCTCCATAAGCAGTAGAGGAAGTACCTATTTGTTATGGCTTTCAACAAAATAAAACGAGTTATCATAATGTCCCCCAACAGTGTGGGCCAAAGGTGGAGTAGGGGCATAAGATCCAAATAAGCTTGGCATGCCTAGATCAGAGAACGATTAAATGGAATGCCTTCTTGCATGCATACTTGCCTCTGCATGAGGAGTGTTTTCATGGTCCCTACTTTTATGGTATTCAGGAGAATGAAGATGTGTCGATGTCGAGGCACATTGCATCCTAGGGTCATTCAACATTTGTGGAATGGACAAAAACAAAATTGCATTCTCAAAATACCAAGATATGTACTCGCTTATGTGGACAAGGACAAGTGTCCCTAGAATTGGAATTCCTGTCAATGTTAGGTGACGCTTGTTGTTCCATACGTTTATCCGTTGGGCATGTTTAGTAACCCAATTCTCATCTTGTTTTCCCCTCATATCAACTTTATTGAGGTCATTAAGATTGTTTGGTAATTCAGGAACATGTTGTGATAAGCGAAATTGTAACTTGACCCGGTCTGACTAGTTGCATTCAACAATTGCAAAACAAATTAAAGTTGTGCATGACGTCCACAATCCTGGTCTCTGTAAGCTTGGGTAGGAATAATTGACTATAATCCCTCATACGGAGCCCATGTAAACTGCATCAACGGACCATTACTGTCTGATTCATTTTTTTATCAAAAAAGATTTAAATGGAAATACAATGTAACTGGTTATATTCTATATGGTCTAGCCTTGATCGGTTTCCGATTAAATCATTGTGGGGGACATTTCGAAAGGTCAAAACACGACCTCCGCTCCATCGACATACAAGTGGAAAACTAAATTATAGTCGCGAAATTGGTGCAATAAAGGGCATACGAAACCATGCCCACGATTGTAACAACGATGCACAACCACACATGGTCTTTGAATGTCGATTTGTTGCTCTACACATCTCCCTGTACAACACAGCTAAACAAGCAGATCCCTAACTATATGTCGAGTTCTGCGAAGATTACTTAAGAAATTCAAGTACATTAAGTGTACTTTATTACTTGTTTTATCAGGCATAAGAACCCCTCTAATTAGTCCTAATATATATGTCCTTGCATGGGCATGTATTTCATCTAGACTTGAGTGGTCATGTACATGCAACATATTTTCCTACAACCACTTTAGCTTCACCGTAGATCCAACAAGGGACTCCCCCTTAATCAGTGTAATCCCTAACAACGTATCACACATATCTTCCCACTCAAACATTGTAGGTCTAATTACTAGAGGACCATCAACTCTAAGCCCCAATTGTAGTGACACATCTTGCAAGGTAATTGTGCATTCTCCAGTTGCAAGATGAAAAGTATGTGTCTTAGGCCACCACCTTCCGACCAACGCTATAACTAACCCATGATCTAGTTTTAAGTGTCTCAATTTAGATACAACACCAAACCCAACTTCCTCTATAACATGAGCAATACAACATGTGGTTCAGGCATCGAATGACAGTATAAAGAGATAATGTTACCCTCTGCATCCTAAAAATCAACAAAAAAAAATGTTAAGGACAAAAGTTAATTGAAATTTAAGTTTATGAAAAACAAAAATTACATATCATGGATGCAATATATGGAGCTCTATGTTTTTCTTGCGTCCACAACAACATCTTTGAAGTGTTTTGGTCGTCTAGGATTTAATTGATGACAATAATATCAGTATGTGATGAGGTTATGAACAACCACAATTGAAGATATATGTAGACAATTTCTCACTACATCAATTCAATGTCATCCGTTGGATTAAAGTTAGCAAAACATATGACAATCTCTTACTGCAACAAGTATATGAAATTTTGTATATCTCATGGCCAAAGTCTACATAGGTAATAAATTCGCATATGACCAAAAGCAAGTAAATAATTGACATTGGTAGACCTCTTTCACACCACCACATTCACATGTCCATGCTACGTACTAAATTGGTCGTAAGAAATTAGATATCACATCATTTTTGTTTTATTATGAAAGAATATAATAATAATACTAAAGAAATGAATAATTTAATAATATTTATAATAAAGTTGAATTGGAAGCATGTGTTGAAAAAAAAAAAGAATGGACAATACTTCTCGTGTGCATGGAAATAGTCATATTTCACATGACAAAAATGAATGGGTACAACTAAATCAAATTTGGTAGACCATCTATAAAAAAAAGTGATATCCAACCATGCGTATTATGCATGAAAATAATTAATTTTTGCACATGAAAACAATAAATAGTTTCAATTCCTCATTTAATTTAATTATCCACAAATTCAATTTAACATTAGTGCGGTGAATTTTAGATTATTTAAGGATGATTTCAATTTTTTGATGAAATTTATTAAACAATCAGCATTATAAGGTCCTTGAAAATATTGTCCATCATAGGATCATAATTGTTCATGTCTTCATGTAGATCCTAATCTACGACAAGGTTTCTCAAATTGAATTCATTATTTGGTTGATAAACAGTCATTAAGAGAAAAGTGAAATCAATCAATTGAATTAATTAATTTTATTGAAAAAATAGAAAAAAAAATATTGCATAAGTTAAATACTTCATCAACATCTAATAATTCGTGACTTAATACCAAACACTATAAGAGAAAAATATAGAAAGAGAAAAATTTAAAACTAAGATTGTAGTAGAGTGCCTCTACTTAGATCAAGCAACAGCAATAATGGTGTCCATGTAACCTTAATATTCATGATTTATTGTATCACAAGTCCGAAACCGTGCAAACACACAGACCACCTGTTTTTCTTTTATATTTAATATTTTAATTAGAAAAAATATAATTTTTATTATGTTTGAATAGAATATTTATTTGCATCATTATATTTATGTATTATTATTATGTATAATTGGTAAATATGGTATTGGAATAAAAAATCAATAATATGACAAGAAAGAATAAAGAAAATAATAAAAGGAAGGAAAAAAACTATAAAAAAGAAAAATTATTAAAATTGGTTAATAAAAAAAGTTAGTTTTATATACATATATTTTTAATGGGTTAGTAAGCCCATTGTATTTTGTTCTACTTCACATTCTTATTACTTTTTACACTCCTTCTTTACCCACTCATAAATTCTTTCCACTCACAAAAGGACACGTAATAAAATCTAACTCCATTCATTCACCTTTTCTTTTTTTTTTCATCTTTCCTGTCACTCACTTATTTTAACATAAAATAATGTTTCTTGAGTGCTTTTATGTGTACGGCTTTGTTTTTTTCAACCATTTTCATTTCTAGTGGATGAGATCTTAATTGAATTTCAAAAAATGATTAAATAAATTTTTTAATTCGTTTTCGAAAATCGATTAAGTGAATTCCTTAATTAGCTTGCTGGCTAAAGTTCTTTTAATTTTTTTTATTTTAGTTTTTTTTACAATTTAATAATAACAATAATAATAATAGTATATTATTATTATCATTATTTATTATTAAATAAAAACAAAAAATAAAATAAAATAAAATAAATTTAAAAAAATTAAGGAATTTTAATGGATTTTGAAAATCAAGTTAAGTAAATGTCCAGGTTCATTATGGTGGGTAGAAAATGTTGTCCATTGTACTTGAACCTATTAACTCATTTATTGACAAATTGTCGACATCTTTATCCTCCATATGATTTATTTAACTTGTGAATTCTAACTTGTTGATGGTTGTGTTTGGTTCACCAATATCTTAAGGAGTTATAACAATTATTTGAGTGAGATTAATGTCGTCAAGAGTAGGACTATTTCCTATTGACTCATTTGTAGTATGATCTTCGTTGAAGTCATCAACCTACTCCAATGAATTTGCTTGGTCTTGTTTTTGAATAATCTCATGTGAATTTGTTAGTTCTAGTTCTTGATCAAGATTATTGTCATTTGAAAATATAGTGATACTTACAACAGACAAAAGAAAAAAAAGTAGTGGACTTTCAATTAGTGTTTTCAAAATCGGTTAGACCCTTAACTAATTTTTGAAATTTGGCGAGCTCTTAACCAGCTTTCGAAAGTCGATTAAAGGTATAGCAAATTTTAAAATCACATAGACTCTTAACTAGAAGTTGAAATTCGGCAAGCTCTTAATTAGCTTTTGAAAGTCGGTTGAGCGATTAACGAATTTCGAAATCTCTTTTGACAATAATTTTAATTTTTTTAAAATTTATTTATTTTATTCTCGTTTTTAATTTATTATTTAATTTAAAACATGTGTTCTTACTATTAATATATTATTAGATATTGAGGAATATTGAATGATTAATATGTTTATTATGTAGATTGCGATTAATATTATAAGATGAATAATTATCCATTTCACTTAATGGATTCTTAAATAAATTTGAGCTTCGTGCTTGGAACTTCTTCTTTCATAAATGAAGTGGTGTAGGGTGATTGTACAAATAATTTTAGGTTTAATTGTTTATTTAGTCCTTAAATTCACTACTAAGATTCAACTTCGTCTCGTTGTTAAAAAAGTCTCAACTTCGTTCTCATGTTTTATAATAATTTGCATCAATCAAGTTCATTATGTTAATTTTGCAGAAATAGAGTTAACTGTGTGTTGACATAGCAAAAAAGTCTGCCACTTTTTTTTCTCTCTCCTCTACTCCTTTGCGCTCATCTCTTTCTTCTTCTTCGCCCATTTTCTTCTCTCTACTCCTTTGTTTCTCCACAAAAAATAATAATAATAATAATAATAATAATAACAATAATAATAATATAATAATAATAATGATAATAATGATAGTAATGATAATAATAATCATGATAATAATAATAATAAATAATAATAATGATAATAATAGTAAATAATAATAATAAATAATAATAATAAATAATAATAATAATAATGATAATAATAATAATAATAATAAATAATAATTATTTTTATAATTATTTTGTCTGAGCAAATTGTTCTAAAGTGGAGCTTTATTTATATTTTTTTCAAAGATTAGGATTAGGATTCTGGGTTTGTAGTTTAAGAAAGTTGGTTCATACTCCCAGTGTTGTATAATTGTTGAAGCATGTGCAACATTTGGCATGATTTAACTATAAGTGGATACATAATAGATAAAAAGTAATGGGCACAAAGAAGAGAGAGAAAGAGATGGGTGTAATGGAGGAAAGGAGAGAGAGAAAAAGTGGTAGATTTTTTTGTCATGTCGACACACGGTTAACTTATTTTCTGCAAAATTAATGGAATGGACTTCATTGATGCAAATTATATAAAGTGAGGAATTGGACAGATGGGACGAAGTTGAGACTTTGCAGTGAATTTAAGGACTAAATAAGCAATTAAACCATAATTTTACCTTGGATCAACTATTCTTATCACGCAATGATTTAATTGAATCAGTTTGAAGGATTGCATTTGACCTTGTATTTGTTGTCGTTACTGTTAAAATAGAATGACTTAGTTTTCAACACCAAGAGGGGGGTGAATTGGTGAAACACAAATGTAATGTTTTCCTTAAATCTTTTTCGCAAAGTAGATGCCTTTAAAAACTTTCTTGAAACGTAAGGAAAAAAACTTTGTAGTGCAGCGGAATAAAGTCGAATGCGTGAAAAATAAAGTCGACTGAATGTAACAGAGTAGGGATAGAAAAATCAAACACTGGGTTTTTATACTGGTTCGGCCAAGCCTACATCCAATGTCCTTCAACCACAGGAAGCAAATGCACTATAATGATCAAGGTTTTTACAACAAGGCTTTTATAGAGACCTCCACGTCAAAAATATAAAACATCTCTCTAACCGTCTAATCAAAATACAAACATACAACAAAAAGACCAGCAACAAGATGTCCCATCTTCTGTTGTCTACACCCTTTGAGAAACCCCTCAAAGTCAAGAACACAACACGCTCTTCTTCCTGTAATCATAACAGGGAAATAACCCAATCTTCAATAGATTGTCAACTCTGATCTTTTAGAAAAACACCTCTTTGTGTAGATTTGATCAGCTCTTTCAAAGCACAACAATCTTGCTCTTCAAGAAATCACAAGAGATGATCACCACGGTCTTCTTCTTTGATTCTTGGAGCTTTTCCATGTTCTGTAAGATAACACTGATCTGTAATGAATATGAAAATGTTAGAATTCACAAAATTTCATACAGAATTCAAATTCGCGTCTATTTCTAGTTTTTCACAATTCTGACGCGCTCAAGTCGACTTAGCTACTAATGCAGTCGAATACAACAATTCAGTTAAAGCAATTAGCAGCAATCAATGCAGTTAATTGAATGTACAATTAATGCAGTAAAATCACAATAAATGCTTGATCAACATATTTAAAAATATACTCGTTGTAACATTTAATATAAGCATTAGCAGAATTTCAAAATTGTAACAGACTTAGTCGAATGCAGGTTGCATGTAATCGACTATACAACACAGTTAAACAAAGTTTTGAAAAACTTTCTCTTCAAAAATCCTCACAGCACACTTTGATAATGTTTATGCAAAAGCACGAGTTTTAATCGACTTACTTCATAATCAAGTCGACTTAAAAGTATTGTTTTGCCACATATTATAAGTTCAACAAAAGTGCTTGTGGTTTTCCTTTTCTAAAACATATGTCATGCATTCGCAGATAAGATCTCATGTAAAACACAGTGAATTGCAGCAATGACAGAATCAACACAAACATGTTCTCAAATAAGCATGAAAGTAATGAACATGTAACACAAACACATGTGTTATTAATTATGTGTTGTCATCATCAAAAACCAGAAACTCTAAGATTGTAGGTTCAGTTAAACCAGTGCTCTTCCTATCAGCAATCTCAACAATCTCCCCCTTTTTTGATGATGCACAACCATGATTTATAAACAACCATGTCGTACAAATCAAATCATATCAGATCAAAATGTATAAGAGAAAATGATTAACAAATGATCAAAATGTATGAGAGAAAATGAAATATTCTCATTCATATCATGAGAGCTCAAAATGAATATCAGAACATTTTCCCAGCATTCTCCCCCTTTGTGCATTAGCAAAAAAGGTATGCAAATAGGTATTGATATTCAGATAATCAATTATTTCAGAGATGCATCAGTAAATCATGTTAATCAAACAAATAAAGATGCTCCCCCTGTCACAGATAATCACATGTTATAGATATATTCTCCCCCTTAAATATAGGCATGTGAAATATCTAAAAAATATGTAATGCTCCCCTTGTCATTAGGCATGTTTTATATTGAAAACCCAGATGCACAATGCAATATGCACAGATCATTTCAAAGCATGTATAAGCATGTGATAGTATTATACCAAGACAAAAATTGTGCAAACACATCAATGAAGCATAGATACAATATCATTCAACAATCTCAATATAATCTCTCAAACATTTCAATCAATTATAACACAGAGATATATTGAATATGAAACAATCAACAATATATGATCAATAATCAAAATAACCGAATTCCAAATCATGGAATTTATAACCCCTGTTAAACAGTAATTGATTGATTCCCAGTTGTAATCGACTTCATTGCTTTCCATTTGAGTTAATCTCCAGTTGTCATCCAGAAGCAATGTTCCTGCAAAATCTTTCAAGATCTTTTCCAGATCAAGCATTTTAGAATCATTGTAATACAAAAATTATTATAGGTATAATATGTGTGTGTAAATGTATGAATGCAATAGTAAACAGTAAATCATTCAACTTCATACACAACACAATCGACTTAATTCAAACATAATTAGGTACTCAATATAGAAATAATTCTGATTTCATTGACTTAAACCATGATTACAATCAGAATAACCAAAAGATAATGGCTTATAAAGCCTACTACAAAGGAAACACTTAAAACAATAAAGCAAACAAACTAGAACAAATCAAACACATTGAAACTAAGACAACAGATAAGTTCTCCTAATAACCCTATTCTGAGTCTGAAGTTTCCATAGATTCTTCATCAGATGAGCTTTCTTCCCTTTGCTGTTGAGTAGCACCATATCTCCTTTCCCATTGATCAACCCTTTCATTTAGACATCTAAATTGATCAACCACATATCTTTCAAACTTAGTTTCAGGAACAAAACTCTTCCTGTCCTCATTCATGGCACAGGTGCTTCCAGAACTATACACTAACTCTTCTTCTCCTTTAAAGCACCAGCCTGTGACTATTTTTACCAAGCCAATACTTGCAATAGTGTTTTTGTTTATTACATTTGTGCAATTACAGGAGCACTTTTGTTCTCCACTAATGTCCACACCTTGTAGACTTAGTAATTTGTTGACCAGTACAACATGTGGCAAATAATGAGAGTTACTAAGGAGAGCTTCAGCCATATGATCTTTTAGAACCTCCACCCAGTTGGTGGGAATGTCATTCTTAATAGCATGCAAGAGGTAGACATCTTCTGTAGTCATTTCATCCTGCATCATTCTTCTAGGTAGAATCACCCAAGCAAGAAGATGGGTAGTTATCCTTTCTTCCATTTTAATACCTTCATGCATGTAAAGTCTTTCTCTTGTGTCTCTTCCTGGAAATTTGAGCCAATCTCTGTAGAGATCCTTTTTATTTAGCCAGCGATTTGTTTCAGAATTTGGTAGATGAGAGAATTCACCTTCAGCTTTTAATCCAAAAACTTGAGGCCACACATCATTGTCAATGTGGATATTTACACCTTTTACCCTTGACCAGATGTCACCATTCATTATTTTCAAGTTATGGTAGAACACTGATGGCAATGCTCTGGCAAGGACAAGCCAAATCTAGAAGCAACCAAGCCATGTACTCAAGATGCTCACGATTTTGATGATAGTTTGCGGAATGGTGGTGGATGAAGATAGAAGGCTCACGGTTTTGGTGTGTTGAATGGTGAATGATGAAGTGTTTAGGTTTCTCTAAGAGAGGTTGGGCCAACTCTTGGAGGAAGGTGGCTAGAGGAGGCCACTTGGGTTGCTCTAGCCTAAGGTGACCTTAGAAGAGGTTGTGTGCACAAAATGGCAGCATAACTTTACTATATTTCCAAGGTGATTACATGGTGGAGAGCACCTCTATTTATAGGCTAAGGTGTCTCAAAATGGACTGAAACTTTAACCTAAAAGATCCACCTTGGTTGTCTTGGAGAGCAAGTAGAAATTCTCTCCAATAGGAGGGAGACAAGTGGCAAAAATCCTCTCAAATGAGAGAGTGACATGTGGCCACTACCTATGGAAAAACTCTCCATTCCTAGAGTGACACATGGCCACTAACTAGGAGGAAAACTCTCCAATGAGAAGCTTCCACATGTTTAAAACGAAATTCTTCTCCCTTGTTCTCCAAGCTTAGCCAAAATGTTAACCCCTTGGTCAACACACCCATTTTGGAGGTCCAAGCATAGTCAACTTTGGGCCTTGATCCTTTGTTGACTTGTTTGGTCAAAATCCTATTCTACTTGGCCCAAAATACAAGGCCCAATTGAAATACTACACTACTAGGCCCATAATACCAAGCCCAAATAAAATCTAGACTACTTGGCTCATAATACAAAGCCAAATAAAATCTAAACTACTTGGCCCAAAATACAAGGCCCAAAATTATTCTTACTCTACTAAATCTTCATGATGACTTAAGATGGCCCAAGAGAAAGAGTCTAGGCCCATCTTCCATAGACGCCTCCAACACTTCATTAATGTCCTAGGTTATGGCAGGGGGTATGCCATAAAACACTCTCACCATATTTGTAAACCAGTCACCTTTCATTTGAACTATTGTGAAGAGTTCTTGAGTTTCCAGCCATCCTGGGAATTGAAAGCCTTATTTTTCAAATAACTTTAACTCAAGATGCTTGGGAGTAACCATAATCTTGACTCGTCCACGAAGAAATCTTTCTCTTGTATCATCATCACTGATCCACCCTTCAAGATCAACACCTCTTGTGACCGCCATTTCTTTTCCTTTACTTCCTCTGAAGGGTTGAGATGAAGATGCTATCTGATGCAAATGCTTGGAAACACTTCTTCATACTAGGGTTACTGGAAGTATACTTACCAACCTCACTAAATGATGTCACAGTTCCACATACAAGACACAATATAAAGGCGCGAAGCTCAAATCACCAATAGGCCCTATTTAAATTTTTAAATATAGAAAGCCCATGACAGAGATATCTAATCGATTTCATTAATTTCAAAGTTGACTTCTGTATGACAACAAGTTTTCAAAAAACAGAAACATACATACAGTAACATGTAATGGACTATGTACTTAATCCAATTGATTAAAAGTCGTAAAAATTGATTTTCACAAAAAACAATCTCAATCAATCAGTCAACAATCATACATTCATCAAACAATCATTCAAACAAATATCATGCATGATGCAGTAAGATAATAATCATTACCACTTGTAGATACTCAAGAACTTTGATATCATCAAGTTAGCTCATCCTTGAGTTCTGCACTGCTACAACATCATTTGCTTTCCTGCAAAAAAAATTAGATTTTTTATGCAGGTACCCATTTGAATTTAGGTCCTTGTTTGTCAGTTGTAGAAAGTTGTTCCTTAGGAACCCATTTGTTTTTTCCCTTTGGAACACCAATATTTCTAAAATAGCAGTTTCTTACTGTGTGACCAAGTGTATTGTAGTAAAAGCATGCATTAGTAGTAGGTTTACTCAGATCAATAAATTTCTTTGAGTTTATCCTATTACTTTTAACCTTATAATCAATACCTTTTCTGTAGATAGCTCTTCCAGATGATCTCAACACAGCATCAAGATTTTCTTTACCTTGAGTGAATTTTGCCATTGTGCTGGTTAAGTACTCAATTTTCTCAACATGTAGAGGACAGCTATCACACTCTTTCTCAACAACTTGTACTTCGGTCTTTACTGTCTTTGCAGATTTCAGAGCTTCTTCAAGATCTTTTTCAAGCTTTTCATTATCGTGCACAAGATTATCAATTATGTATTCATACTCTCCTCTAAGATGATAATCGATTCACTTTGTACTGAAGTCGCATGGCCTCTGCGTGAATTTCCTTACATGCATCCAGTAGCATGTAGTACTTGACTTCTATTGGTTCATTTTTGAATTCACGATCACTATCATCATCTGATTGTGCAGAGCCTACCATGAAGCATATATTTGATTCTTCTTTGTGATCACAGTCTTCATCACTTGAAGAGTCTGAGTCACTGTTTTCCCAAGCAATATAAGCTTTCCTCTCTTTGTTCTTGTCCTGAGGATACTTGGAGAATTCTTTCTGCTTGTTCTTCAAGTCTGGACAGTCAAGCTTGATATGACCATCCTTTCCACATTCATAGCATTGAATACCGTTGCTTCTTGAACTCTTCTTTCCTCCTCTTGAGAAACTTGCATTGTTAGTAAGTTGACTTTTATTTTTCATAAACTGATTAAACTTTCTTACCATCATATTCATAATTTCTTTTCAAGGTATATCTACATCTGATTCAGTTTCAAGTTCATGAATCTTTGTAGCTTTCTTGCTTGTGGCTTTTAGAGCAATCGATTTCTTCTCTTCAATTTCTTCTTCCTCCTTTAGCCTTCCAAGCTCCACCTCGTGTTCTTTGAGTTTTCCAAACAATGTTGCCATGTTCATGCTGGTCAAGTCTCTTGATTCAGAAATTGCAGTAACCTTAGGTTGCCAACTTCTATTCAGACTTTTCAATATCTTGATATTGATCTCTTCCTTGTCAAAAACTTTTCCTAGAGCCATGAGGTGGTTGACTATATGCGTGAATCTTTTCTGCACCTCGTAGATAGTCTCACCAGCCTTCATTCTGAATAATTCCTACTCTTGTATCAGTGAGTTCTTTCTAGCTCTCTTAACTTCATCTGTTCCTTCATGAGTTACCTCCAAGACTTCCCACATTTCCTTATCCGTTTTGCATTGGGATAACCTGAAAAACTCATCCATAGTTAGTGCACAAGCAATTACATTTCTAGCCTTAACATCATACTGTGCTCTACGGTTCTCATCTCTAGTCCACTAAGAAAAAAATTTCAAAATAACTTTTCCATTCAAAACATGAGTGGGTTCATATGGACCATTTATGATTGCATCCCAAACACCTTTATCCACGGATTCAAGAAAGATTTGCATCTGTTAGCCGTTTTGCATTGGAATAACCTGAAACACTCATCCATAGTTAGTGCATAAGCAATTACATTTCTAGCCTTAACATCATACTGTGCTCTGCAGTTCTCATCTTGAGTCCACTCAGAAAAATTTTTCAAAACAACTTTTCCATTCAAAACATGAGTGGGTTCATATGGACCGTTTATGATTGCATCCCAAACACCTTTGTCCACGGATTCAAGAAAGATTTGCATCCGAATTTTCCAAAAAGCATAGTTTTCACCAGCAAATAGAGGTGGTCTATTTGTTGATGCACCTTCACCAAAGGTTTGAAAATTAGAAGCCATTTTTCCAAGATCAGTCGATTTAACAGAAAACGTAATCGACTAGTTTTTCAAATATTTTATGAAAACCAGCTCTGATGCATATTGTTAAAATAGAATGGCTTAGTATTCAACACCAAGATGGGGTGAATTGGTGAAACACAAAACCAATGTTTTCTTTAAATCTTTTTCGCAAAGTAGATGCCTTTAAAAGCTTTCTTGAAACGCAAGGAAAAAGACTTTGTAGTGCATCGAAATAAAGTCGAATGCGTTTAAAATAAAGTCGACTGAATGTAACAGAGTAGGGATAGAAAAATCAAACACTAGGTTTTTATACTGGTTCGGCCAAGCCTACATCTAGTGTCCTTCCACCACAAGAAGCAAATGCACTATAATGATCAAGGGTTTTACAACAAGGCTTTCATAGAGACTTCCACGTCAAAAATATAAAACACCTTTCTAACCCTCTAATCAAAATATAGGCATACAACAAAAAGACCAGCAGCAAGATGTCCCATCTTCTGTTGTCTACACCCTTTTAGAAACCCCTCAAATTCAAGAACGCAACATGCTCTTCTTCCTGTAATCACAATAGGGAAATAACCCAATCTTCAGTAGATTGTCAACTCTGATCTTTCAGTAAAACACCTCTCTGTGCAAATTTGATCAGCTCTTTCAAAGCACAACAATCTTGCTCTTCAAGAAATCACAAAAGATGATCACCACGGTCTTCTTCATTGATTCTTGGAGCTTTTCCACGCTCATTAAGATAACATTGATATGTAATGAATATGAAAATGTTAGAATTCAAAAAAGTTCCTACATAATTCAAATTCGCGTCTATTTATAGTTTTTCACAATTCTGACGCTCTCAAGTCGACTTAGCTACTAATGCAGTGGAATATAACAATTCAGTTAAAGTTATTAGCAACAATCAATGCAGTTAATTGAATGTACAATTAATGCAGTCGAATCACAATAAATGCTTAGTCAACATATTTAAAAATATAATCGTTGTAACATTTAATACATGCATTAACAAAATTTCAAAACTGTAGCAGACTTAGTCGAATGCAGGTTGCATGTAATTGACTATACAACACAGTTAAACAAAGTTTTGAAAAACTTTCTCTTCAAAAATCCTCACAGCACACTTTGAAAAAGTTTGTGCAAAGCCACGAGGTTTAATCGACTTACTTCATAATGAAGTCGACTTAAAACTGTTGTTTTGCCACATATTATAAGTTCAACAAAAAGTGCTTGTGGTTTTCCTTTTCTAAAACATAAGTCATGCATTGGCAGATAAGATCTCATGTAAAACACAGTGAATTGTAGCAATGATAGAATCAACACAAACATGTTCTCAAATAATCATGAAAGTAATGAACATGTAACACATAAACACATGTGTTATTACTTATGTGTTGTCATCATCAAAAACTAGAAACTCTGAGATTGTAGGTTCAGCTAAACCAATGCTTCCCCTATCAGCAATCTCAACAGTTAGTACATGATTTGACACAATAATTGGTGAACCCGAAAGAAAGACATTCATTTTGTTCAGTTCTACAAGGAGTGGGAAGTATAGGAAGTATAAACCTTATGTGCAGTCGAGTATATCCGGGATAAGAAAATTTGATTGTCCCTATAAGTTGAGGGGCAAACCTTATTCTAATGTAGATGATTATTTATTAAAGGTAATTTGCGAATATCACAACCATGAATTACTTGAGACTTTAGTTGGTGATCTTTTTGTTGGGAGATTAAATATTGTTGAACAATCATTACTTGTTGACATGACTAAGAGTCAACTAAAGCCCTTAAATATTCTATTGACTCTTAAAGAACAATAGTATTCTAATGTGACAACAATAAAGCAAATATGCAACTCAACGCACCTGCAAATTCTTTCTTAACTCTCTGATATCATATATGGAATTTCTAAAATGATTAAAGTTGTAAAAGTTGTTAATACAGATCACAACGCATCATTATATAGATATTTCACATGTCTGATGCTTTTTAATCGATTACCAAAATAATGTAATCGGTTATACTTTTAACAGAGTTATATCAGGATTACATTAAAACAAATTTAACTAATTAAACAATTAATGTAATCGATTGCATGTTAACTATAAGTCAAAGTATTTGAAAATATGACCGTTATTACAGTTAGGTCTTAGCTTGAAAATAATTTTCAAAGTATACCAGCCTTAACTGATTACGTAAACAGTGTAATTGGTTAAGTTTTACACTTAGTCAATTTTGAAAAATTTTTCTTCTCAAAAACTCATCACTGCACATGGCAAGTAGGTGTTAGCAAAGGCATGAGTTTTAATCGATTATACATATAATGTAATCGGTTAAAACTTGGTGTTTGCCATAGTTTAAGGATAAGCTATATGATGAACTTAATTGATTACATAATCATTGTAATCGATTACTTCATACAGATTTGCTCAGTGCAAGTGGTTTTAACATATGAAAACATGAGTATGCATACAACAAATGTAAACATGTGTATAACCATAGAAAGTATGCAACCCAAACAGTTTAGGCAATATATGTATAAAACACAAAGACACATTTATGTTGTTGTCATGGTAACATATATGTGTTGTCATCATCAAAAACCAAACATATGAGGGATTGGGTTTAGCATTCACATTGTTCCCCTATCAACACCTTTTGCTACTAATATGGCCTTGCTATTAATAATCTCACCAGATTCATCCTTCTTATTGCGAAAAACCTATTTTGTACTAATTACTTGTTGAGTGTTTTCCCTTGGAACAAGTTCCTAAACATTTTTCCTTTTAAATTGATTCAACTCATCTTGCATTTCTATGAACCGGTTCTCATATGACAGTGCGGCTTCAACATTTTTGGGCTCGATCTAGGACACATAGGCCACATTCATGCAAAACTGGTTGAGCTGCCTTCGAGTAAACACACCTCTAGAGATATCACCAATGATATTACTCGTTGACACATATCTTGGAGTCTTCCATTCCTTCACAGGCTCGGTTCTAGGAGGATCTACAGCAACCTCTGGATTTTGATTCTCTTAAACCTCCTCACTTTCCGGCTCTTCTCCTTTAGAGTCACCTGCATCAACATACTTTCTAGAATGCATTTGGTTAGTAGCATTATCAATATATTCATCAAATGAAACATGTATAGATTCTTCAACACATAAGGTTCTTTTATTATATACTCTATAAGCTTTGCTAGAAAGAGATTAACCAATGAAAATAGCCTCATCGACTTTTGAATCAAATTTACCAAGACTCTTTTTACCATTGTTGAGCACAAGTCACTTGCTGCTAAAGATTCTCAGATGTATAATGTTTGGTTGAAAAGTAATTTTCAACCCTTTATCACAGAGTTGGCTTATACTTAGAAAATTATGTTTTAAACCTTCAACAAGCAACACATTTTCAATTACATATGAAGAAGGTGTTTGGATTTTACCAATTCCAACAATTTTACCCTTATTGTTGTCCCCGTATGTAACGTGGCCGCTTGTCTTGTGAGAGAGATTGATGAATCTAGTTGGATCACCTGTCATATGTCTAGAGCACCCACTATCCAGATACCACACTGATTGCTTTTCCCTTTGTTCTGCACATGCTTCAGTAGTGGTTGATTTCACTATCATACTATGGTAGTTCGTCGCAGATTTAGGTCCTTGCACAACTCATGATCATCCTTAGAATTGATATCAGTTTTCTTTGCCTTCAGAGTGTTGGTACTATTTTCTTCTTCTTGAGAAGATTTCCGAGATGTTCCTGTCTCACAAAACTTAAACGAGTTGTTAATGATAGAACTGCACACATCTTTACAGATAATATTCAAGCAATCATCATTACATTCACTCTTACTCATGATCAGAGAATCCAAGGCCATCAGGTTCAATTAATCCATTTCATAGAAAGCGTAATCGATTATTTTTCGAGCAATTTTCAAAAAACCAGCTCTAATGCCAATTTTAAGAAAAGTTATGCCTTGTTTCTCTCACCAATAGGGAGGGGAGTGAATTGGTTTTCAATGAAATGATTTCTTTTGCTACCTTTTTGGAATCTTTAGAATTATCTTTAGCATACAATACAGTTATGAGAATGATGCAGTAAAGAGTTAAAGGATAGAAAACAAACACAGTCTTTTTTATCCTGGTTCAGCCTCAATGCCTACATCCAGTCTCTTCCAATTAACCTTAGATTGAAACACTTTCCACTATAAAGATTTGAGTTTTTACAACAAGGCTTTACAAAAAACAGCTCTCAAATGTAATCTCCTCTCTAACTCACCAATCTAAGATAGCACAAACAGACCATGCAAAAAGAATAACCCTTTTCTTTGTAGTACCCCTTTGAGACCCTTCTCAAAGTAACAAGAACCACATGTTCTTCTTCTTGGCCACATGCACAGGTAAGCCATAATCCTTTGATTGTAAAACAAAGTCTGATCAGGAAAGAAAATACCTTAATTGTGTAGTAGTGATCACCCAATAAATGTCCAACTTTATCTTTCAAGAATCCTTCAAAAATATCAACTTCTTCGTATCTTGATTCTTGGAGCAACTCAGCGCACCTGAAAATTCTTTTTAGATTCTCTGATATCAGATATGAAATTTCTAAAATGATGAAAGTCATAAGAGTTTTTAATACAGAACACAATGCGTCATTATATAGATTTTCTCATGTTGGATGCTTTTTAATTGGTTACGAAAATAATGTAATCGATTGCACTTTAGTATTAAGTCAAAATATTGAACATATGACCGGTATTACAGTTAGGACTTAGCTTGCAAATTTTTTTCACAGTATACCAAACTTAACTGATTACATAAACAGTGTAAGCAGTTAAGTTTTACAATTAGTCAATTTTAAAATTTTTTTCTCTCAAAAACTCATCACTGCACATTGCAAGTAGGTGTTAGCAAAGACACGAGTTTTAATCAATTATACATATAATGTAATTGGTTAAAACTTGTTGTTTTCCATAGTTTAAGCATAAGCTAGCTGATGAACTTAATTGATTACATAACCATTGTAATTGATTACTTCATACAAATTTGCTTAGTAAAAGTGGTTTTAACATATGGAAACATGAGTATGCATACAATAGATGTAAACACGTATATGACCATAATAAGTATGCAGACCAATCATTTTATCAACATATATATAAAACATAAAGACACATTTCTGTTGTTGTCACAGTAACATATATGTGTTGTCATCATCTAAAACAAAAACAAACATATGAGGGATTGGATTTAGCATTCACATTGCTCCCCCTATCAACAATAGTGGTAGACCAACAAGACGAAGGTGCAAAGAACGACAATCGACGTAGGGAAAAGAGTGAAACAACGATGTAAGAAGATTAATGAAAGTGAGGCGTGGAAGAGAAAATAGAGTGTGGTTGCATTAGGGCTTTGTGGGTTTCGTTAAAAGAAGAAAGAAGGAAGAGAAGGGAGAAAAGAATTAGGATATAGAATTTGGTCAACGATTCTTTTGTTGTAAAAAGGTTAAAGTTAGAGGTGCAGCCAAAAACTTGTAAGGTGCAAGGAGAACCTTTCAAAGAATTAAAATAAATAGTACTACTGTCATAGCCAATCTACATATGCATAATTAAACTAAAATATACACACAAAAAACATAGTCCTTAAAGATTACTACACGTATTACCACTTCACATCATACATTCATAGCTCTATTGAAAGCAACTATGCAAGATGAGAGTTTGCAAAAACCCTCTAATCTCCTTTACTCCTTTAACCCTTTGGCTTACTCAGTTAATTTTAAATCGCTGATGAGTGCATATTTATGCCCACATTTATGTTTTAAGATTCAAATTTTTGATGAGATTCTTTTGATTAAATGATTGACTTAAAGTGAATTTGTGACAATTGGATTTATTCGGTTTGGGAATTAAAGATGCTTAAAATGTGATTCTTAGTTACATAAATTATTTTGGATGTTTTAATATTTATTTGTGGAGCTGAAGTTAGAATTTTATTCATTTAAAAGCATGAAATTGAATGGTCAAAGTTGGTCTAATCTGGTCAACACAGGGCTCCTATGCAATTTTGAAAACAAAGAGATGACTAAAGTGCAATTAGAAAAATATTATGGACTTCTGTGCAATTTTGAATAAAATAAAAAGGGTTGAAATGTAATTTTGGGCAAGTTTAAATCTGTCACATATTTTAAAAGATAACTTGGAGAAAATATATCTTAAAATATTTTATTTGATATTGTTAAATAATTACCTTATTTAACTATATCAATAAATATCAAAAGATAATATTTGCCAAATCTTTTTGAATCTAGAAAAGATATTATCAAATATTCTCAAAAACTAATTAAATCTGTTGAATATTTGGACGATATTAAATATAATATAAAATATTTTATCAACAGAAGATTTAGAGTCTGAGCTCAATCAAGCCTATAAAAAGAACCCCTTGGGAGGAAAAAATCATAACTCATTCATCCACCACTCCTCTCACTTTTATTTTGCCATGTATTCTACTCCATCCATGGAGGGCTAAGCTTTTAGGGCTATTCCACTGTAATTTCATTATGGATTCTGAGGTTAAGTTGAATTAATGCAACTGTTTCTTTTGATTATTGATTTGAGTTGCTCTCTTTCTATGTCTTTCATCTCTTAATCATATTAAAAGCAATGATTTTTGCATCATAAGGTGTTTGAATCTACATGCATATTAATCATATGAGTTCAAGGGATTCTAGGTTTGATTGAGAATTTACTTTGATTAAACTTAGGAACTTTCATATGATTGAACGAGTTTTTGCTATTAATTGAGAATGTACTTTGATTGGTGGTAATAATTCTAACTATAATTAATTGAGAATTTACTTTGATTAATTAGCTTTTAATTTGGTTAGGAGATTTAAGAATAGACATGATTAAACACAATAGAATTTGATTGAGAATGTACTTTGATTGAATTCATTGTGAATAATCTAGATATGTCTTGCATTTGATTGAGAATCTACTTTGGTGAACTGCCTAATCGCCCTCAAATTAATTAAGAATGTACTTTAAATAATTTGAAACTTGAACAATAATCAATTGTGTTAGAATTGATGAGTTTTGTTTCTCGACACCGAGAGGGAGGGTGAATCGGTGTTTTAACAAAATTATCGTTTTCCAAATCTTTTTCGCAAAAGTAGTGAATATTTAAATCTTTCTTGAACAACAAGCAATATGTATGCAATGTAACAGTATGCGTATTCAAATGATGACAGTATGTAATCAATTAATGCAGAGAGATATGGAGAAGAAAAATCAAACTCTGAGTTATACTGGTTTGGCCTCAATGCCTACATTTAGTGTCCTTTCAATCAACCTGAGATTGAAAGTCAATTTGCACTATAGAGATCTAAGTTTTTACAACAAGGGCTTTACAGCGACCACACTGTCAAAATGTAAATCACCTCTCTAACTCACTAATCTAATATAGCCAAATACAACAACCCTACAACAAGAACAATCCTCTCCTGTAGTCAACCCTTTGAGAACCCTCTCAAAGTACAAGAACTTCTTGTTCTTCTTCCTAGCGACATTCACAAGGAAACAACAACACTCAGATTGCAGGACTTCTTCTGATCACACAACAAGCACCTCAGTTGTGCAAAAAGATCAGACTGTTCAAATCCGTAAAGCTTGTCTCTCAAGAAATCTTCAAGAATAGTCCACCACATCAATTTCTTGTTTCTTGGAGTGTTTGATCACCTTCGTAAAACTTTTTAGCACAATCTAAATCAGATATGAAAATCTTAATCACAATTGTCTTACAGAAATCAAATCAATGCCTTTATATATAGTTTTAGTCATTTCAGACTAATATAATCGATTACTCTTTTAATCTAATCGGTTACATTAAACACTTGAAACAGTTTTATAACTAATTCATCTCCTTAATTGAATACACAATTAATGCAATCAATTTCCATTTAATGTTTGGTCAACACTTTTAAAAATATGACCGTTGAAACATTTATGACAAGCATGAAACAGTTTTCAAATCAATAATAGACTTAATTGATTACAAAATTCATGTAATCAATTAAGCTTCAACACTTAACATATTTTTGAAAACTTTTCTTTCTAATTCACATCACAACACACTTGAAAAAGATATGTGCAAACATACGTGTTTTAATCGATTCGCCAACTAATATAATCGATTCAAAACAAGTTGTTTTGCCTTAGTTTAAAAAACACAAGTTGTCTGATGACCTAAATTGATTATCACACCACTGTAATTGATTTAGTCATTCAAATATGTTTTTGTGCATGTGAATTCCATAAAATCAAAACATATAGTATGCATACACAAGTATAATCACTTTAATAACACAATATGCATCATTCAACACATTATATGTTCAACATATGTGACAATCATAATATGTGTATATTTCACAGTAAGCATCAGCACATATAACATATGATATATAACACAATACATATTCATGTATTTTTATTATCAATGTGTTGTCATCATCAAAAACCAAAGTCACATGATTGAGTTCAGCTATCATAGTGCTCTCCCTATCAATAAATTGAACAATGATCTATGGACAACCGATGATGAATCTATCTTGGAAAAGCAGTGGAATTAGCCTATTTCACCATCATTGTTTCTAAGTTTCCTCTTTGTTCTTCAAACATTCTTCAAACATTAATTCTATTAGCATAGTTTCTCACTTTTATTCTTGAGCATTGCATTGCATTCATAAGATTCAAATATTGAAAATCAATTTTATATTCGTTGGGAGACGACTCAGGGTTACTTTAATCGTATCTACTTCCTTGAATACTACTTGGCAATATTGAAGTTGCCTTAAAAAGTAGTATTAATTTGATAGCTTCAATAACAACATATCAATCACATTGTTCTTTCATAATGTATTATTGCATTGTACAATATGATTATGTAGTGTTAACGTAAATCAACTCAAATAGGTTGACTCATCACATGTTAAATTAAAAATAAGTCAACTCAATCTAACTTTTTTCTTTTATGAATCAACACTTTTGTAACTTAACTCGATTCATAATAAGTTAGTGAGTAAGGGTATTTTGTTCTTTTAACTTATTTTATATATTTATTAAAATACAATCAAAATTGATTGACTCAACTCATTTATTTTATAATAATGTAATCAAAATATTCATCTATTTCATCAAACATTATTATAAAGATAGATTAAAAATTAAAATACAACTACATAATTTAACAAATAAATAAATATATCTAAATTATTCAAATATTATTGAAAAACATTATATATTTAAAAAATCAAATTGTCAACATACATATTTAAAAATTATAAATAAAAAAAACTTATAAAAAATAGTAAACAGAAATTAATAAATTATTGTTATTAAAGGATTATGGTCAACTTACTTTTTACCTTTTTCAAATCAATTTAACTTGTAAAATGGATTTAGTGTAATCCACATTTAGAAAATTGGAAATTTTTAACTCAACTCAGTTTGAACTTGCTATTAACCAAATTAACTCACGTATTAAACCATTTTGATATCTGTATATTCGTGTTTGAAATTCTCTCTATCGTTCAGGTTCTTCCACGTACCATATCTAAGTTTCAAAATTTCCTTCCCTAACATCCCACCCTCTCTTCTTAGCCGCCACCTTCACTTAGCCGTACGACTATAGATTAATAGCCTTATATCCTTAATCATTAATAGGGGAACAAAAACTGAATAAATATATGGTCTACTTAATATTGGTTTTAAAAAAATAAAGGCACCATACTTTTAAAGCAGTGGCGAACCTATAAAATATATTTTGAAAATGTTAAAGTAAATATTTAAAAAATTAAGATATAAATATATTAAAATTAAAAAATATATATTTCAATTGAATAATAAAATTATTCATATCCACAAATATTCGTGAATAAAATTATTGCAAATAATCAATAATTATGAATATTTACTATTTATAAATAATAGATATTTTAATATATATTTATAAATTGGTCAGATACTGATATTTACAAATATTCATTATTTACAAATATTCATTATTTACAAAAATTAAAAAGTAAAATTTAATTTATATTTTATTATGTTAAATTTGATTGAAACTAAAATTTTATTTATATTTGTTATATTAAATTTAATTAAAATTAAAATTTATTTTATATTATATTTTATATATTTTTTTAATTTTATTTAGAGATTATTTTAAAAATTTACAAATTTTTTAAATATTTTTGAATATTTACAAGTTTTAAAAAAACTGCAGATATCTTTTCGAATATTTTCGAATATCTTTTACATAGGTTTACTTTTCTTCTCCATATATATCTAGTAATTATACATCAATTTAATCAGAGATTGCAGATCATTTATATAAATATTTTGCAAGTTATTAATTAAGATTAGTCCCCTTTATCAAAAAATTTCATACTCTTTAATTGAGGTAGACAAAATTTCGTTCCAATACAAATTGACAAATAATTTGGTTTTATAGAAGAAAAATTATTCAAACCTCTCGTACTCTATCATGTGCTTAAGATTCTAGTGAATCTCCACGTGATTGATTACCAGTTAAACTTTTCAATTTATTATAACAAATTAATAACACTTAATTATATTACAATTTCTCCTCCATGCTAAGATTCGTTTCCTTGCCTATGATGAAAAAAAAGATCACTTCTATTTCAATAGAATATAAAAAAAAATCAAGGAAACACAGTGAATTTAAACTCTAGGTTACCCTTAAAAATAAAAACTACTATATATTTCACTTTATTAGAGCACCTCGTTTATAGCCACAACTTTATGAAAAGCTAAGCATGATGGATACATGCACATTCAGACTTTCTATTATCCCTATATATGACATGTATGATTTTTCACGAAACACATAATATTTTTCATTAAAAAGAGTCATTAGAGTTACTAAAAAAGAAAACATTTCTGCAAGCTATTTCAAGGCAGCTGATGGATTAGAAGTGAAACTATAGGCCCCTACGTGAAGATAAGTTATTGAGTACATTGGTTGCATTGCAGAGGTAGCCATATTAGCGTCTTCTTGCAGCAGTTTCCCTCTGTGCATTGAAGTAGACAGCAGCAACAGGGAGGCCGAGGTCGTTCTCAGATGAGAATTTTCGAGTGTTAAAGTTGTCCCTGGAAGAGGGTGGAGTAACACACTGCCTACGTTTTTGCTGGAACAGGACAAACACAAACCTGTGTATCCCTATGTTAGGCTTTGGCATTTCATAGCTCACCAACACTTTCCCTACCCAAAAAAGAACGCACCAGAAATATGGATTAACTATATTTCTGACCATACATTTTTTTATTTCTAGTAGATCTTAAATGAATATAAATTTACCAAATGAGGCATTTGTTGTGCCTGGTATGTCTGTCACCATCCTGCAAAAGGGCACAATATCAACCAGGTTCTAACCTGAAAATTGCTTTGCTTTGCACAGTAATGGCTGTCTACATATTTATACACACGCACAGTAAAATTAGGTCTTTGGTTAGAACTTAGAACTTCTATAACCCTTCATCCAAAAACATTTTGGTGCATAGAATTGATATTTTATGTTTTAAAATATATATCTTCGTATTCCAAAATATTTCATTTTAATTTTCTTAACATTAATTTACCCCAAATTCTGGATGGCATTGCTTGGGACCTCCGAATAATTAGTTCATTCCAGGCACGAATTGTTCTGAGTTTACTGTTTCAGAGCTTTTCCTTCTCTTGGTTTGGTTTTCAAGTAATGATGATGCAGATTATTCAGCCAATAAATCAAGCAAAATATAAATGGTTAATTTCAGTCAATATCTGTTAAAGTACCAGTGCAGATGTTCTCTCAGATAAGGGTCACTGGGTCCTGGGACATCAGGGTCTGTCATAATCTGCAAAGAGAAAAGGAGACATTTATTTCAAATGATTGAAGTTTTCTTCATGCCTACATGACTGAAGTTTCCAAAGAATTAACTGTATATAAAAACACACACATCATATAAACTTCTTTTTTATTCAACAAATAAAAGAAAATAAGAGCAAATAAATTATTCATATACGTATATATATACCAGTGTAAAGAAGGATCTCAAATCTCCTCCACCAATCTCAACCCTGGGGCATGTGGTAACTGTGGAAGGAATGAGTTCATGGCCATTGTGGACTTGCTTCTTACTGAATGTTACAGTCATTTTTATGCTTGGAGTGAAAGACTCAAGAACATCTCCTATGACTCTCCCAATAGCTAGTGGATCTGTGGACACCCTTGCCATTGTTACAGCAACAAGGTAAAGGAGGAAACAGAAGAATGGAAAAAACTAGAAAATATTGCTTGATGTACAGGTGAAGAGAATGGAAGCATGAACTACATATTTATAGCCTCTTCAAGGCTACTATTAAGTTAGGTTAATTCTTCTTTCTTTTTTTCTTTTTAACAAAAATACATATGTTTTGTTCTTCATTCACTGTAGTTTTTTACCTTAACTTTTACCAGCAATGTTTCTCATTTTGTTACCACCTTAAATAAAACGAAATGCATGCATTTACGTGAATAAACATAAATGAATAAATTCGTTAGTTTATTCAGACTCAGAGAAATAAGGTTATTCTTTTTCATTTTGTTCCTGTTTTACCTCTGCAAATTCTCACTATTTATAGTTTAATATATAAGGTTATTATCGTTTCCCCCTCTTCTCCGCTACTCTATTATATATGCTGTTACCTATAGAAATGTTGCAAAGCACATTCTTTCACTTCCAACCACAAATAAGAATCATATTTCAAAGAGTTACATTCATTTAACCTATAATATAAGAATAAAATGATGATAAAAAAACGATTTTTTTTGTAGTTTTTTAAAAAATAAAACATAAATAAATAAATAAATATAAAAAACTTATGTGTGTCAAAATATTATTTTTCTATTTTAAATACCTTGATATATCTCGTTAGAATTAAAGGAGTACTTTATGTCAAAGAAATTATTGGGAAGAGAGATTTCCAATTTCAAAAGATAACTTTATTTTAATATGGACAAAATATTTTACTTTAAAAAAGTGAAAGTAGTTATGGTTAATATGGTTGATAAATATTCCTAACTTTTAAATCTATGACTCGAAGTACCGTTAAGTTTAAGAGTATAAATAAAATTTTAGTCTTAGATATATAAATTTATCTCAATTCTTGACTTTCCAGATAAAAATAAGTAATAATACAAAGTTCTCTAGGGTTTTGAGGATAAGCTTGAAGATTCGGTGTTTGGAAACTATAGTTCGTAAAGGACTTTCGCTAGTATCGAAATCATCTGTTTAAGTTTTGTTTAATTTTAATCTTCAGTATGATTAATCTTTTTGCTTCAGAAATCATAGTTTAAAATAAATTGAATTAATTAAAAGTGTTTCTTTTTTGCGTTTACTCTAGTATATTAACTTATTTATCAATGTAGCCATTGCATAAATATGAACTTTCACCGGGGATACCACTTTGAAAATAAAGAAAAAAGTTATCACTAAATAAAAAGTAAATCAAACCTAAATAAAAATTCAAAACAAGAATTATCTTCTTCGAAGTCTCATGTCGATCAGAGATAGAACCAAATTATAATATATAAGTGAGTGCAAACCTTATCTTACAAGCTGGGGTTAAGTTAGGCTTAAAGTCTACCTTTTACTGTATCATTTTACTTTTTTTCTTCTTCTTGTTTTATTAAAAGGCTATGATACTTTCACATAATCTCAATATTTAAATTAAAACTCAATAACTTATTATTTTATATGATTATTTAAATATAATATTATATTACAAAAGGTAACTATCAAATGAATTTAAATAAGAAAAAATGAGTGTAAAATAATATTTTTGTTCATTTAAAATCTGAGTTGAAAGTGAGGGTGTAGATGATGGAAGAGGAGAGTTGAATAAGAAACTTCTGAGAATTAACAGAAGTACGGAAATTTTGTACACCACCATCAAGAATTCTGAATACGGATATTAATAAATATGAGTAAAATATAAAAATATTTAAGAATTATTTTTTAAGATATCTAAGAAATTTAAAAATAGTAAAACATATCGACCAAAATGCGAGAAATTTAGTTGATGAAATTTTTACATTTTAAAATTCAAAAACAATAATAAACACCATTAATTAAATAAATAATATGTCAAATATAGTGTTTGATCTTAACATATTATTGGAACCAATTTGAATAATATTTGTTATTTTCTAGTAAAAAATAAATAATTTATAGTAAATATTTTATTAACAATATTAAAATTTTATTATTATTAATAAAAAATAATTGACAATTTAATTAGAATGCATTGTTAATATAAAAAATATTAAACAAAATAATCAATAAAAACTAGTTTTTATAATTTTAGAGATAACTATTATAAAATTTAGTGTATTGAAAAGTAAACTTTAAATTTAATTCTAACTTAAAAAAAAATTATTAGATGATGTTTGTGACCTTTATTTATATACTATAAAATTATATATAAATATTAGATTAATAAGATTAAATAATCGGAAATGTGTATTTAAATTATTTAACCTATATATTGAATTAAGAAGTATTAGATTATTAAACTAAGGAATGAAATATTATTATCTATAATCGAAATATAGTCGAAATAGGAATAGTACAGTCGTAATCTACATTACAGATACTTTAGAAAGCACAGAAAATATTTGGGTGTGATGCCGATGTCATGAGTTTGGAGTGTTCGACAAGTGTCGATAGGAATGTATACGGTTATGCCCAAATCATTTTCAGTTATTTCTTTTCATTACACGTGTAAGTACAGGAGTTGCAGCAAAAAATTGGGACACCCAAACAACAAATTTGAGGGAATATAATACCCAATCAAATTTTATTAAAAATATCATCTTCAGATCACTTTCAGAGGACAAAGTGGATAAAAATATCTACATTGGATGAAAAGACAATGAAAACTAGCGTGTAAAAAAACTTATAACCATACAAAATTAATTTAATAAAACAAATAAACTTTACTTTATTGAAATATCTTCAATAAAAATGTTATTTTAATTTTTTTATTTTATATTATACAAAATTATTACCCAACATTAAATGAATTAACTTAATACCCACAAAGTAGAGGTCCATTCCCTTCTACCCTTCCCCTAAAAATAAAAGAAACCTATATTTCATTTTCTCCCTCGCCAAAAATATTACAAATGTTTGTCTTATAAAATAGAAAATGTATATTTTAAAATAAAAGAGAAAAATAAAATAATTTGAAGATATAACACAAACAAGAATTTGTCTTGTCTAATAGGTATTATCACTACCTCGGTTGAATTAGAAACACATCGAATTTGTCAAAAGTAATATTTGTCGGATAATTCTAGAACACATTCTCATGAAGATATTTTGAGAGTTGAGGAACTAAAAAGTCCTTACAATCATAATATATATGAAAATCTAGAATAATAATAATTATATTATTATTATTATTATTATTATTAGAATAAAAACACACAACTAAAATAAAAACAATACACTCTAATGGTAGTCGTATATATATATAATCTTTTAATTATGCCACTAAAGATTTGTTCTCCATATTTGTGTGTATAAAAAATATTTGTTATTATGAAAATATTATTAGTTTGAGAAATATTAGTTCCTGTTTATATTTCGGCATGGTTCTTAATATCGTAGGGGTCCATTGAATCGGTTGTTGATTGGGTAGTGGTTGGAGTCAGAAATAGCACTATGCGTAATAATGCATTCTCGTACATCCTACCTTTCGCAAATTGTCAAATCACTTCTGTTTTCTCAGAGAATGAATCTTTTATTTCTTACTAATATATTTTAATTATATGTTAGATTCTTTCAATACATTTTATAATACTATGTATTTGAAACTGTAGTTAATAATTTTAATAAAACAATTTATCTTAACTTTATTTTAAAAAATATATATTTATTTTAACTAAGGACCTTTGGTATATAGATATCTATACATTGATATTTATCTATACCACTAATAAAAATGATTAAAATATTAATTTAATATATTATTTAACGGGAAAATATGTATGTTAATTTTTCAAATCTTTTAAAGTTTAAATTTTATATAAAGAATAAAAAGTATTTTTTCAAAGATGTTTTATTTAAAATTATTTAATTTATATTATTTATAATAGTTAATATGTTTGTGTATGATAACTATAGTATGACACTTAATACATGATGCCCTAATCTATATTATTCCAGAGAAAAAAAAAGTAATATATACATATCCATTTTTTATTTCCAATTATCACTTATTAATGACTTCAACTGCATTTCACAATTAATTTTAATTTATATGTTTTTGGTTCATCTACATTCTCTCATTTTCCTTTTAAGTTGTCATTTCTTAAAACTGATTTATATTTTCTATCCATTTTCTTCTATTTTTCCCACTTATTTATTTACGAGAAAAACAAGAAAGGCACGAAATCTCAGTATATTCTCCTTTTTTAAAAACTTATCATATGTAAAAAAATGATTTATATTTCTTTCAATTTTTTGTACTCTTTTTTTTCCTAATCGATGTTTATAATATCTATGTGTTCACCACAAAAACAAAAATTCACAAAGTACGATTCTTCGGTATTACTATGTGAAATTATTTTAGTGTACTTTATGATATTTATAAATATACGTTGTTTTATTTTTTTTTTACTACATAAATATTATTCATACATAATAAATCTTTTTCTGGTCCCTACCTTCTCTCTCTTACACGTGCATAAAAAAAATGTACCAATCAATTACTTTCGAACAAAAGCTTTAAAAGTTACTATAACAATATTTTAATATCAACCAACTTATGCGCAACTTTAAATAAGTAATTAATCAGGTAATTGTGAAATTCTAATAACTATATACAAATATTTTTAGAAGTGATTAATTCTATAGTTTATAAAAAAGATAATGAATTCTATATTTTTAATATAATATGTGTATAAAAAATCCTTTTATATGGCGGCATGAAAATTTAAGCACGTTCTTCCGCATGCGAGTACAAATAATGCTTAATTTTTATATTTTAAATATCATCATAAACGAATATTTGTATTTTCAAAACCTTTTATAAAATGGTTTTTTTCTTAGGGTGCTGGCTAAAAGGAAGAAGTTTCTTAAACTATAAATCCATTTGAAATTATTTACAGGAAATTAATTTAAATTTTTAAAAAAAGCACATTTAAACAGTTTAACAGCATAAAATTTTATAAACTTATTTTAACATGGGATACAAATTTTTTTACTAAATAACAAACTTTTAAAAATAACTTCTTCCCGAAGTTAATTTATAAAAACCTTTTTCTTTAACTTTTCTAAATTTTTTGTTTTAAATTTTTTAAAAATATCAATGTAAATTTTGACATCTTAATTAAATAAACTGACTCTCTGTAATTCAAATCTATCATCATATGAATTACTACCTTAAAAAGAAAAAATAAGCACAACAATATGAAGAAACCAAATTCATATGTCAGAAAATATCAAAGAAAACTTTAATTTTTAATGTATAAAGCTAATTTTATCTTCTTTCTTTCGTAATATTTTATTTTTGAAGAAAAATTAATTCAAACATGTGATCAGTCTGAAATGTGGCTCTAGTAATTTATAATTTTTTATCTATAAAATTAAAAGTTATTGTGATAAAAATGAAAAATTAAGTGACAGATGAATATTATAGGTGCATAGTTAGAGTTTAGAGGGAGACAAAAACGAGCTTATAATCCAATCCAGCTTCGACAACACGATGACCGCATGCAAAGCAACAGTGCACAGCATGGGAGAAGGAACCTTACAGGCTTACACCACAAATTACATTTTACTGTGTTCTTAGCTGAATATTCTTCTGTTCTTTGTCCCATTCTTTTTTTTTTTTTATAATTAACTTGAGCTTTATACTTTAATTTCTTAAAGATTGTATCATGAATGATAAGAAGAAGAAAAAAGTATTTAAGTTTTCAAAGAAATAAGGCTTAGTTAAAACATTATGAACCTTGGACGAATGAGAGAAAGTGCGAAAGAAATTTGAAGGTTGATGAAATAATTCAAAAAAATCTCACAAAGATAGCAAATTAAAATATGAGTTTGTGACAAATGAAGAGGAATTGTTTTCTTTAGATGTTCACTTTAATAATTGCCATTTTTATGTCCAATTTATGAATAAAATTATAGGAGCATTATAGAAATGAAAGAAAAAAAAAGGAACCTAACCCTAGTGGCCGCGTAGTCCGAAAAGAATAGTCATCAATCAAATTTTTCTTTTTGAAAAATCTCCCATACACATCTTTTTCTAAGAACTCCACTCCATATTTAAACCACGTGTTTTTGTTAAGTTTTGTGGATTAGTATTGAGTAATTAATTATAATAGAATTATAGGTTAATTTTGAAAAAATAAACTTATTTGTAAATGATAAATTATGCATATTGTGTTGGGCTTTTGATGCGAATAGTGTGATGGGTAGATGCACTTAAGTGGTGGTTATTGACATTGAGAGTTATAAAATTATTGTTTCACTAAAATAATCATTAAATATCGATTAGTTTATAAAAGAAAGTTAATGAATATATCAAATGAAATTACATATGTCAAAAATAATTTGTGATAAATTTACTTTACATCTTAGTGTCAATTATTTTTATAAAATAAAAAAGTACTAGGAAAATAGTTGTCCATTTATTTGATTTTTGTTCATTTTTTAGTTTTGTTTAGAGGAGGAGCTCTCTTAAGTATGATAAAAGTGTTTTTAGGATGAACTATGCAAAATGTTTTTTCTTAAGAGTCTTAGATGCATAATACATGTATGGAAAAGTCTTAGTTGCATAGAAGAGCAAAGACCACAACGTGATTGTACTGTCTGTTTTAATCGATTAAGGAATTAACTTAATCGATTAAAATAGAAAGTTAGACCTAATCGATTAAGGAATTAACATAATCGGTTAAGTGCATTAGTTTTTGGTATCTTATATATATATGTGATCTAACTTGTTTCAATTACGAAGTACATTACATCTTTCTGACAAAAGTGAAACAAGAATACAAGAACACATCAAAGGGTTGTCTTGAGAATTCTTAGAGTAATCAACCAAAATTTTTGAAGAATCTCAAAGATCTAAAAGGTTTAAGAAAGGAAGAACAGTCAAGAGGAATCACTAGTACAGAAAAGGCTTTAGACGTATGTTATTTTGGGCCTTTTACGTCTGATCCCGACCTGACGTCTTAACGGGTGACGTTGATGGGACGTTGGTTTGCATTGTCAAACATCTATATAAATGTCTCATACTACAGATCATACGTCTATATAGACGTCTGACACTACAGATCAGACATCTATATATACGTCTAACACTAAAGATCATACATCTAAAGCGTCGTCGTATTTGATTAGATCTATCTCCGCTTGAGGCCTCTCGGGTTGCTCCTGGCTCATGGTGATGCGAGTTTACAACTTTATATTTTAGTTGAAGAGAATGGATTGTACGTTTTTTGTATTGGATGGTTTTAAAAACGTAGTGGAAGAAATTGGAGGAGTGCAAAACGCAAGAAATTGCCGCCCAAGAACGCCACCCAAGGACACGAGCAACACTGGTCCAAAACCCAACGAAAACGCATTTTAATCAGTTCAAATGAAAGATAATTCATCAGAGAGTAATGTAATCGGAGTAAAACTAATTTTAAACATTGCAAAAGTCAGAAAACAAACCTAAAAAACGTCACCCCTGGCGAGAAAATGCAAGGAAGATGATGAACATTAAGTGTGTGTAACTGCTGCCTCGCGTTCGTGGTGTTTAAATGCAACCATATAGAAGTTTGTTCCCCCCACAACAGACGTCTATATGACTTTAGAAGTCGGATTGGCGGGATCTGACGTTTAAATGGAGTAAAAAAATGACTTTTTAGATTTAAAAAATGAGTATATAGAAGTCTGTTCCCCCCACATCAGACGTCTATATGGCTTTAGAAGTCGGATTGGCGGGATCTGACGTTTAAATGGAGTAAAAAATTGACTTTTTAGATTTCAAAAATGAGTATATAGAAGTCTATTCCCCCCACATCAGACGTCTATATGGATTTAGAAGTCGGATTGGCGGGATCTGACGTCTAAATAGAGTCAAAAAGTGACTTTTTAGATTTAAAAAATGAGTATATAGAAGTTTTTTCCCCCACATCAGACGTCTATATGGCTTTAGAAGTCTGTTCCCTCCAGAACAGACGTCTATATGGTTGTTTTATTTACGGAAAATGTCACCGGTCATTTGGTCAGACGTCTAAAGGGTGACGTTAAAGGCCTTTTCTGCACTAGTGACTGTAGTGAGTTTCATTTGTGAGATCAGAACATAAATGGTGCACCCAAGTTTCGTTTTTCCTTGTATAAATTTCTTAGTTGCCTTGGCTAAGTAAGCAAGGTGTGAGAGAGTGTGTGAAGCCTCTCTTTGTTGTAATTTTGTATATTGGAGTGTGTGAGGATACAATTGAAATATTTCTTTGTATTCTTGAATTTTGTAACATAGTGGAATCCCTTCAACTCAAGGTATTGGAGGAGAACTAAATATAAACTTAGATTAAGAGTCGAACCAGTATAAATTTGGTGTGTGATCGACTTTAAGTTTCTACATTTTCTCTTGTTTGGTTCAAATATTTTTTAAACAGATTTGATAGAAGCACATCCAGGCATCATGCTAGGACAACTTCCTTGAACAAGAAAGTGCAGCGGAATGGAAAATGAAGCAACGAAAGTTTGTGCATTAAAGATGTTTGATAAAAGTGTGAATGAAGAAATGGTGAGTGTATGGAGCCTCTAAGCTCAGAAGGCCTTCCTACCAGGGAAGGAAGCTAGAGGAGAGTGAGAGAATAGTGACACAAGGTTTAACCCAAGAGTATAAGCTAGAAATAAATTCTACAACATTTCATTATACTTCAAAGGTCAAAAATACAAGAGATTGACTCTCTTATTTATAGGTGAAGAGGAGCCTCTAATATTTGCCAAATTGCCTCCAAACATTCAAATATAGTTCGAGCTTGGGAGCCAAGCTAGTTGGGTCATGCTTCCCACTCCAAGAACACAAAGAAAACATGTGAACTTTGAAATCTGATACGTAGTGGCTGGGCGCGCAGTGGTTTTGGCTGAGCCAAATCTGAATCTGGAAGATAAATTCCTTCATGAGTCCAATCCAGAAGCCAAACTTCAAAATCCGGAAAGCCCTCCTTTTCTTCCTTATTTTGGCTTCTTTGCTTCCCTTGGCTTTTTAAGCTTATTGGGTGGTTCATCCATGATCTCCTACTTTTATTGGACCCTGCAAAACATATATAGGCATATTAAAAAGAATCCTTTTAAGACTTAGAGAAAGAAAATCAAGAAATTTTAAAAGCCTTTCTTCAACTTCCCTTTCTTAGCCTTAGCTTAAGTTAGTACTTCTTTGAATGGAATTCTCATGATGGGTTTCCATCAAGATTCCAAGAATTAAAGTTTTTCAAAAAATTATTAAAACCTTTTTAAATCCAATTTATATTCCCCTCTCCCTTCTTGGATTGAGATATAGGGCCTCAATTTCTAACACGTTTTTTTTTTCAATGTCTATTGTTTGTATTGTGGCATTTGTTTCGTTTTGAGTTTATTTTTTTATTTTTCATTTTTTGTATTTTGCATTGTTATTTATATCCTAAAGAAGGAAAATGGTGTAGTTGTCCAACTTCTTTCTTTCATGGGTGTATTCTTTATTATATATTGTTAAGAAGTGGACTTTAAGGCTAACTCAAACCCATAAAACTGACTTGTAAGGTGAGGTTTGCACCCACTTATATATTATAAATTGGCATTATCACTAGTCGATATGGGACTTCTAACACACCCCCTCACGCCGAGGTATATACATCCCGAGCGTGAGACTAGACATTAATGGATGATCCGATAGCGGTCCAATAGCAGGTGGAACAATATGCCCAACAAACAATAAATATCGCTAGGATATGCTTTAACCATAACTTTGATACCATGTTAAGAAGTGGTCTTTAGGCCTAACTCAACCCCACAAAATCGGCTTGTAAGGTGAGGCTTGCACCCACTTATATATATATATATATATATATATATATATATATATATATATATATATATATATATATATATATATATATATATATATTATAAATTGGCCTTATTTCTAGTTGATGTGAGACTTTCAACAGTTATATTATCTTTTTTTCATTTGTGTTATTTTTCTCCTTCTTTAGCACCAAATTATGTATGATTAGAATTTGTGGAACAACTCTAAAGCATCGTGGAGGAAAGCCTATTACATGTGATGGTTCTACTAGGTTTAAGTTTTTGTTTTCTAACATTCTAGTTTTTTGTCGACATTTGAGTATTGTGTTTTCCTTCAGTACAATCAAAGACAATGTTTACCTGTGCTTATGGGGACCTCTTCATTAAAAGGTGAGAATATTTGGTTTGAGTTTTTGTTTGGTTAATGTGTTTTATGGACATTCATGGTTGAAGAAATTGGTTTGATGTATGTTACAATGTCAAACTTTATTGTTTCTTTGTTATTTTGTTATTGTGTTTAGTTGTTGAAGATAAACAGTTTAAATGTTGCCTTTCTAACATGTTTTTTTTTACATTTACGTTTTAAGTGAAGCTTCATTTTTCAAAGCTACATGTACTTCTATTAAACTTTATTTCTATGAAGCTTGAACACGTCTTACAAATGGTACCTTCCTTTGTTCGACACTTATCAAGCATGACACACATAAGAGATGTATACAATATGTATAGATTAAGTATCCAATTCAAAAGACTTTTTTTTTATCACTAACATAATTTTGACATGGCTCTAACATACTATTAATAATGATAAATACAATCATTTTCTAAAATTCCATAAACTTATAAACTTATTGCATAAGTTTTATTATGATTACAGTGTTAAGACAAGATCTTCTAAACGCTACATCTTAAGACAAAATTGTCTAAATGCTACGTGTTAAGACAATATCGTCTAAGTAAACCTAGTTTTGAACTTTAACAAAGCATCTAAACAAAATAGCATTTGATAACGTGAATTGTCTAGGATATTAAACGCAAGTGCTAAATGCTATATTAAAAATATCCTAAATGTTATAAGTTACTCAAACAGGAAACACTTAAACAATAGTACTGATGAATGCATATTTATGCCCACATTTATGTTTTAAAATTCAAATTTTTGAAGAGATTCTTGTGCTTAAATGATTGATTTAAAGGGAATTTGTGACGATTGAATTTATTGGGTTTGAGTATTAAAGATGCTTAAAATGCGATTCTTAATTGCATAAATTATTTTGGATCTTCTAATGTTTATTTGTGCAGCTGAAGTTAGAATTTTATTCATTTAAAGCAAGAAATTTAATGGTCAAAGCCGGTCCAATCTGGTCAACTTAGGGCTCCTATGCAATTTTGAAAAGAAAGAAATGGCTAAAGTGCAATTAGAGGTAAATTCTGGACTTCTGTGTAATTTTAAATAAAATAGAAAGGGTTGAAATGTAATTTTGGGCAAGTTAATTTTAAAACATAATTTGGAGAAAATATATCTTAACATATTTTATTTGATATATCTTAAAATATATCAAATATTCTCAAAAACTGATTAAATGTGTTGACTATTTGAAAGATATTAAATATAAGATAAAAGATCTTATCAACAGAAGATTCAGAGTTCAAGCCCAATCAAGCCTATATAAAGAGACCCAGGGGAGACGCAACTCACTCATTCTCAGACTCCTCCACTTGGAAGCATTCATCCACCACTCCTCTCATTTTATTTCATCATGTATTCTACTCCATCATGTAGGGCTAAGCTCCTAGGGCTATTCCACTGTAATTTCATTATCGATTCTGAGGTTAAGTTGAATTAATGCAATTGTTTCTTTTGATTATTGATTTGAGTTATTCTTCTTCTATGTCTTTCATCTCTCAATCATATTAAAAGTAATGATTTTTGCATCATAAGGTGTTTGAATCTACATGCATATTAATAATATGAGTTCAAGCGTTTCTTGGTTTGATTGAGAATTTACTTTGATTAAATTTAGGAACTTTCATATGATTAAATATGTTTTTGCTATCAATTGAGAATGTACTTTGATTGATTGTAATAATTTCAACTATAATTAATTGAGAATTTACTTTGATTAATTAGCTTTTAATTTGGTTAGGAGATTTAATAATAGACATGATTAAACACAATAGAATTTGATTGATAATGTACTTTGGTTGAATTCATTGTGAATAATCACTAGTGCAAAAACCGCGTATAACGTCACGCGTTCAACATCCAATCATTGAATAGCCAACGTTAAAAATGATTGGTGACATTTTTGTAAATAAATGCAATTGTAGAACGTTGAAGCCCCATTCAATTCGACGTTCTATGATGGTAATTATTTAAACCAGCACGTCATTCTCTTTCTTCTTTCTTTTAAAGCACCAATAGTTCGTCGAATCCTGTAGGGGTTCGACGTAATATTTGTCAGTCAGAATCCAAACACTCACTCTTTTTAATTCTTTTTTCTTTTTTCTTTCAAACAAAAAATAATATGTCGAATTTTGTAAGGGCTTCGACGTATTATTTGTCAGCCAGAAGCCAAAAAGTAACCCCTTTTTAATTCATTTTTTCTTTTTTCTTTTAAACCACATATAATACGTCGAATTTTGTAGGAGCTTCGACATATTATTTGTCAGCCAAAAGTTTCCCCCTTTTAACTTGAGTGGGAGATTGAAAATTCATTCACTTTATCTTAGCGCGCAAGACCCTCTTCTCTTCTCTAACTTTTCTCGAACGAAGTTTGACGACCATCACATGTAATCTTTCTTTCATTTGATACAAATGCATGTTAATTAACTACTTTATGTATAATTTTCGTTTGTTTTGACCGATTATTTTCGTGTTCTTGTCCTTCATAGGCGCATTCTGCTTTCTCTCGTATTAGTGGAAACACTTTATTTCGACGAACCCACATTTTGAAAGTTAGTTTTCGTTTTGAATAATTTATTTGTTGAACTTGTTTGTTGTTGTTTTTTGTTGAACTTGTTTGTTGTTGTTATTTGGTTGAACTTGTTTGTTGTTGTTGTTGTTTGATTGAACTTGTTTGTTGTTTGTTAATGTTGTTTGTTGTTGATATTATACTACACGTTCATAGTTCATGCTTTATAAAATACCAAAAATTGAAATTTGTTGTTTTTCTGTTTTTCAGGTCTCCTAGAGTTGTAAAAAAGATTACAATTAACTAAAAAGAAAAAAAAATTGTTTAACGTCGAATATTAACAAAATTCGATGTCAATTTGATTAATGTCGAATTTTTTAAATTCGATGTCAATTTAACGTCTCCCGATATGACGTCAACCTCGAATTCGACGTGAAAGGCCAAAAAATAACGATGTTATACGATATTTTTGTACTAGTGAATCTAGAAAGGTCTTGCATTTGATTGAGAATCTACTTTGGTTAACTGCATGATCGCCCTCAAATTAATTGAGAAATTACTTTAATTAATTTGAAACTTGAACAATGATATGTGGATAACTGATGATGAATCTATCTTGGAAAAGTAGTGGAACTAGCCTATCTCATCATAATTGTTTCTAAGTTTCCTCTTTGTTTTTCAAACATTCTTTAAACATTAATTCTATTAACATAGTTTCTCATTTTTATTTTTGAGCATTGCATTGCATTCATAAGATTCAAATATTTAAAAGCAATTCCGTGTTCGTTGGGAGACGACTCAGGGTTACTTTAACCCTATCTACTTTCTTGAATACTACTTGACAATACTGAAGTTGCCTTAAAAAGTAGTATTAATTTGATAGCTTCAACGACAGCGTATCAAGTACACATATAATGCCTAAACGATTAGGATCATCTAACGCTTTATTGCATGCACGTTCTAGTACTCTTTTTTTTGTTGTGTTGTGCTCTCTTTTTATGTGCAAATCATATCAGCACAATACCTTTATTCAAAAGCCTACTTTAGAATCAAAAAAATGTTTAGAGACATTAAGATATTTTAGGAATGTTTTTTTTATTCTTTTTGTTTGTCTCTTTCGTACACTACACAATTTCCTTTGTAAGACACAACATAGCTTCTAACCTAACACAAAAGGCTACATCTCTTCGTGAAAGTCGAAAGCTTTGATTAACAAATCTTTTTCAAAGAAGCCTATATAAAGAGGACTACATGAAGAGAAGAAAAAAAGAGAAGAGAATCAATAATTATATGTGCATACTCTCTTGTCGCTATTTTCTCTTAAGCTTACATCGTCTAACACTTGTTCTTTAAAAAAAAGTCTCTTTACAAGTTTTTAGGATCTCTTTGTATTGAAGTGAAGTAAAATACTTGTAAGTTTAACTTAGTGAAGTTAAAATGTCTAGTCAATTAGAATAGTTCATACCAAGAGTGATTATACTCATCCTGACTAGCTAGGTTAGTTGTATACAAAAAGTGGTTAAACTCGTTGTAATTCTTTATAATTAGTGGATCCCCTTAAGAGTGCTTAAAGGAGAACTACACGTAGCTTAGTTTGGAGCAAATCAGTATAAAATAAGTGTGCCTTATTGCTTTTGATTTTCAAAGGTTTTCTCTAAACATTATTTTAAATACTTAAGTATTTAATAACTATTGCAAATTGTCTAACCCTTGCAAAAGAGATTAAAAATTGTTTTCGTGTATTACATAGAAATAAGAAACAAATCTTGTATTACATAGAAATAAGAAACAAATCTTATATGGTCACGAATATTTAGATTATATATGTTATTGAGAATGTTTTCTAGTTTCCTTCCTATCTTCATATAATGTGAAATTTTTAAAGTTAATTTGTCTTTAAATGAATTTTTACTAAAATTTCTTTTTCAATGATGGTGATCCAGAAGGGGTTAAATGTTTTAAATAAATTATATCTTTTTTTTTTTCACTTTTTGGATGTTATATAGATTAACTATATTCATTTTTTACTATGGGATAATATGTTTATATTATTATATTTGACTAACCTTATTTATAGATGATTTTGAATACATAAATGTTGGTTCTTAATTAATTTAAATAATTCATAATGATCTGATATACATATTTTTATTTCCGTATCTTACATTTTGAAGAATATGCATGTTGAAGTGTTTATTTTCGTATCGTTTCTAGTGTTTGTGTGAGTATCCTTGTTTCATATGGTAAGTACCTCTCAACATATCTTTGCATATTAAGGTGCATATATATGCATTTTTTTGGTTGAACAATTTCAATCTCAACTTTACTTTTTCCTAATTTTGTATGGTGATTAAGCAAGTTTTATGTTGACATTTGAGTCTTAGATTTCCTAAAGACAAAGAAAACGTTTATCAATTTTTGTAGGGACTTCTTCACTAAATGTGTGAATATTTGGTGTATGTTTTTATTTGGTTTATGTGTTTTATGAAACTCCATGGCTAAAGAAATTATTTTGATGATTGTTAAAAGGTATAGGGTTCACTTAGTTTGATATTTTGTTTTGTGGTAACTATTTCAATATGTCTTTCTTACGTGATTTTTTCCATTAACTTCTTTTTAAGTGAAACTTTATTTTTCTCTATCATGTTAAACTTAGAACTGTCAAAATGGGTAACAATCCGCAGGCCAATCCGGCTCACCACGGGTTTGAGTTGGGTAAGGATTGAAAAAATTGTATTTTTTTTATTCGAATCAGATTTCAATCCGACTCTTTAACTAGTGTTGAACTTCATTTTCTTTTGATTCTATACGAGCAATACATCTCAATATATCTTTGTATTTTAGGGTGCCTATTTTTGCATGTTATTGTGCTTAAAAATTTTAACTTTCAATCTTAAGGTGCCTATATCTAGATGTCATTATGTTTAAAAAGTTAATATCCCAATTTTTGTCTTCTTAAGATTTATAACTAACATGTATATTCTTATTCAATTTCATAAATAAAAATTATTGTTTTATTTGAACCTCAACGAAAATTATTGTTTTACAAACCATAAGCTTAATTGAAAATGAAAAATAAATGTAAAATATATGGAATTAGAAACAATATCTCTTTATTTATTCATATAGTTTTGAATCCAATATTACGTTATAATATTTTTAATTATTGTAATTAATGTAATTGTAAATCAATGATTCTAAACATTACTTGTTACCGTATTTATTCATAGGATCTCGATGCTAGCCATAATCATAGGATCATGTATTGCTAACATTTGCTAAATATGTACATTATTACCATCATATTAATACATTATTTTCTTACCATTAATACATTTCTTTTTGTATATATGTTAGATGATGATGTTCACAAAATTGAAAATAGTTTGTTCTAACAAAAACATACCCATAAATAAAAGCACACAATAAATTTGATGTAGTTTAACATTTGAAGTCCTATAACTATGAATACTAAAAAAAAGTATTATTGGTCAATATGTAACATTTGTTAGAAGAAAATTAAAAAACCTTTCATACAAGTTTTTACAATGATAAAATTGCATACTCTCTCATGATACACAACTACTAAAGTAATCTAAACACTCAAGACACTTATTGAGTTGTGGTGAAAGCTCTTTAATCAACTTTTCAACTTTATAGTATTTTTTTTACTTTCTCCCCTTTTTATTACTTAATGTCGAACTTTGGTGAATACTAGTTAGGAAATAACTTATCCTCCCGCATTAAAAATCTCACATTGAAAAGCCATCACAACTTCTCCCTAAATTTTTCACATTTGACTTATACGAGTAAACTCTCTTTAATAATGGCATTGAATGGTACATTAAGACTAATAATCAACTTTAATACCAATATTGTAAATCAGATAATAGAAAGTAATTTCTTATAACAAACAAACCCACACATAATAACACAAATAAAGATACACTATAAATTTTAGAGCTGTCAAAACAGACCACCCGGCCCGGCCCACCACGGGTTGATCACTTAGTGAGCCAACCCAACCCGGCTCATTTATTAGCGAGCCAGAAAAATTTGAACCCGGCTCGACCCACCACGGGTTGGTGGGTAAACGGGTTGGCTCACTGGCTCACTTAATTACAATTTTTTTTTAAATAAAAATTTCTATAATACAAATCTAAACAAATTTCACTCCCAAATTTCACTTCCAACATGGGTGTTTAATTAATTTTGGAAAATAAGAAACTTAAATAATTTTTTCAAGCAAAAACAAAATAATAAATATCTTTTTATAAAATTAAAATTAATTTTTAATAAAATAAAATTAGGTAGGCGGGTTGGTGGGCCAACCCGACCCACCACGGGTTCAACCCGCATGAGCCGGGTTTAAACGAGCCGGGTTGAAATCTGACCCGCATAAAAAAAATACAATTTTTTCTAACCCAACCCGGCTCAAACTCGTGGTGGGCCGGGTTGGCTCGCGGGTTGTGACCCATTTTGACAGCTCTAATAAATTTAGTGTTCTTTAATACCTCAAGTTTTGCAACCACGAATACTTAGCAAAAGTCTTATTACTCAACATGTAATTTTTTTATATGAAATTGTAAATTCTCTCATGCAAATTTTACAACTATAAAAATTACAAACTCTCTGTATACAATTACAAACCCACACATAATACAATTACCCAACAGCCTCTAAAACCATGACTAAGAAGATTGAAGAAGATGAAGCCTCATGGAGGAAGGCTCTACATTTGAAGAGTGAAATACAAGAATTTTCTTGCTTCTTCTTGGCATTGTAAGAATATAAATAAGTATTTTCTTTAGGTCTTGTACTTTGGCCTCACTTAAATTTCCTTTAGGCCTTGTATTTTGGCCATTTTAGTGTGGCAAACTAAATTTAATCAATTAAAATTGTTGATAGGGGGCACTGTGATAACTGAACCCAATCCCTGTGATAGTGGTTTTTGATGATGACAACACATTAATAATAAAAATACATGAATATATACTGTGGTATATGACATATGTTATATGTGTTTATGATCATTGTGAAATATCCACATATTGTGATTGTCACATGTGTTGAACATATAATATGTTGATTCTTCCATACTGTGTTAGTAAAGTGATCATATATGTGTATGCATACTGTATGTTTTTGTGATGAGGAAATCATGTGCACAAAAGCATATCTGAATGACTAAATCGATTACAAAGGTGTGATAACCAATTCAGGTCATCAAGCAGCTTATGTTTTTAAACTGAGGCAAAACAACTTGTTTTGAATCAATTACATTAATTGGTGAATCGATTAAAACAAGTGTGTTTTCATATATCTTTTTCAAGTGTGTTGTGTTGTGAATTAGAAAAAAAAAGTTTTCAAAAATGTGCTAAATGTTGAAGCTTAATCGATTACATGGATTATGTACTCAATTAAGACTGTTATTGATTTAAAAATTGTTTCATGCTTGTCATAATTGTTTCAATGGTCATATTTTTAAATGTGTTGACTAAGCATTAAATGGAAATTGATTGCATTAATTACGTATTTAGTTAAGGAGCTTAATTGGTTATAAATCTGTAACAAGTATTTAATGTAACCGATTAGATTAAGAGAGTAATCGATTAAATTAAGAGAGTAATCGATTAAATTGCGTCTGAATTGACTAAAACTATATATAGACGCATTGATTGGATTTCTGTAAGACAATTTGAGATTAACATTTTCATATCTGATTTAGATTGTGCTAACAAATTTTACAGAAGTGATCAAAGGCGATTATTGTTGCTGGTCTTGTTGTGTACTGCCTATATTTTGATTAAAGGGTTACGGAAGTGTTTTATATTTTTGACATATGGTCGCAATAAAAGCCTTGTTGTAAAAACCTTGATCATTATAGTGCATTGACTTCCTGTGGTTGGAAGGACACTGGATGTAGGCTTGGCCGAACCAGTATAAAAACATAGTGTTTGAATTTTCTCATCCCTACACTCTGTATTAAATCGATTACGTTCTGCATTCATTTGATTAAGTTTCTGCTGCATTGAAAGTCTTTTACCTTGCGATTCAAGAAAAGTATAAAGGCATCAGTTTTATGAAAAAGATTTTAAAAGATTTTGTTTTTTACATTTCACCAATTCATCCCCCCTCTTGGTGTGAGAAATTGAGCCATTCTACTTTTAACACTAACAATTGGCACTAGAGTTGGTTTTCAAAAATTATTTGAAAAACAAATCGATTAACCATTTAGTCTAATCGATTGTTTGATCTTGAAAATGACTTTTGTTTCTCAGACCTTTGGTGAAGGTGCATCCACAAATAGACCTGCGTTGTTTGCTGGTGAAAACTATGCCTTTTAGAAAATAAGAATGCAAAATTTTCTTGAATGAGTAGACAAGGGTGTATGGGATGCTACACTCAATGGTCCATTTGAACCCACTCATGTGATAAATGGAAAAACTGTTTTGAAAAACTTTTCTGAGAGGACTCAAGAGGAAACCGGAGAGCACAATATGATGTAAAAACACGTAATATTATTGCTTCTACTCTCACAATGGATGAGTTTTTCAGGGTTTCCTAATGCGAAACAGCTAAAGAAATCTGGAAAGTTCTTGAAGTCACACATGAGGGAACAAATGAAGTCAAGCAGGCCAAAAAGAATTCACGGATAATTGTTCAATTGAGAATTTACTTTGATTGATTAGCTTTTAATTTGGTTAGGAGATTTAAGAATAGACATGATTAAACACAATAGAATTTGATTGAGAATGTACTTTGGTTGAATTTATTGTGAATAATCTAGAAAGGTTTTGCATTTGATTGAGAATTTACTTTGGTTAAATGCATGATCGCCCTCGAATTAATTAAGAATGTACTTTAATTAATTTGAAACTTAAACAATAATCAATTGAACAATTATCTGTGAATAACCGATGATGAATCCATCTTGGAAAAGCAGCGGAATTAGCCTATTTCATCGTAACTGTTTTTAAGTTTCTTATTTGTTCTTTAAACATTCTCCAAACATTACTTTTATCCATAAGCATTGCATAGTATTCGTAAGAGTCAGATATTCAAAAGCAATTTCGTGTTCGTTAGGAGACGACTCAGGGTTATTTTAGCCCTATCTACCTTCTTGAATACCACTTGGCAATACTGAAGTTGCCTTGAAAAATAGTATTAATGTGATAGCTTCAACGATAGCCTATCAAATTTGGCGCCGTTGCCGGGGAATACGGTTAGTATTTTAAATATTTTGATTCTTATTTTGATTGTTCTTTTTATTTTTTATTTATTTATTTATTTATTTTTATCTTTATTTTTATTTTTTATTTAACGCACATACATTTAATTTAATTTGAGTTATTTTGTAGCCTTTAGTCATTCTTGTTTTAGCAAAAATCTTTTTTCTTGTTTTTATTAAGAATTTCTCTTGAGAAATACTTGAGGCTAGTTCGAATACACTCTGGCTAGAAAAGACTTGGTACTTAAGTTGTCCGTTGTGACGCACCTCTCTTTCCTGGGAGTGGACCCAACAAGTCTCTCTTATCTCTTATTTGAAATCTTTATCTAAAGCAAGAACAAAAGAAAAAAGAAGAAGTAACAGAGAAACAACTTCAAGCAGATTGCATAGTGCATGACCAGAGCTAACCCGAGAGAATTTTATCAAATTAACCCGGAAGTCCAAAGGAATTTGCGTAAGCTGCGAAGAAGTTTGAAATTTGGGTGTTCTACTAAGGAAACACTTCCTACATCTGAAGCCATACCACCTTCATTATCTCCAGTGACAAACATACCATCCAATCCTTTGCCTAATCCTAACCCAAACAATATGGCACAAAGAACCATCAGACAGTTAGCCACCTCTCAAAATACAGCTATCCGAAGTAACATTGAATACCCTAATGAGGAGTGGGAGTTGAGACCTGACCTGTTAAATGCCTTACCAAAGTTCAATGGGTTATCAAGGGAGAATCCACACAAGCACTTGAGACAATTTCACATGTTGTGTGAAAACTTTAGATCTCCCAGGATCACAATAGAGAGCCTTAAAATGAGAGCTTTTCCTTTTACCCTTCAAGGCGCAGCTCAAGATTGATGGTATTATCTCTCTGCACGAATTACAAATTGGGAAACTATTGAAAGACTCTTTCTTGAGAAGTATTTTCTTGCATCTAGATTATCAGCTATCCGTAGAGAAATTCAAGATATAAGACAGAGAGATAGAGAGAATCTTAGTGCATATTGGGAAAGATTCAAGAAACTATGTTCTTCATGCCCTCAACTCCAAATGGAAGATTTTATTCTAAGCTTTTATGAAGGCTTAAGTCCTATTGATACGTCATGGGCAGATGCTGCAAGCGGAGGATCTTTCTTAGACAGGTCACCAGAAGATGGTATAGATCTAATAGAACGGAAGGCAGTAGACAATCAATAGTATGTCACAAGAGAAAATTCAGTGAGTTTGTTGAAGGGAGTGCATGAAATTGATAATGGTGTAGTTGATGGAAAGATGATAGATGAAAGATTGAATAAGCTAGAAATGTCAATGCAAGATTTCATGAAAACAATACTTGAGCAAAATTCAGAAATCAAGGAATCAATTGTAGAGTTGACTCAGAGGGTGGAAAAATTAGAGGCTAAGGAGTCAAATAAACTACCTGCACAAACAGTGACCAACCCGCAAATTGTAAGTGCTATTACTTTGAGAACGGATAAGCAAGTAGAAGGCCCTGAAGGAGCCCAAGAGGATGAAGATAAGGAGAAAGAAGGAGCGCAAATTGATGACAATGGAGGATCAAGTGAACCATCACCTAAGACTACCACCGATAAATCCAGGTTAGTATCCTCTAAACTCTTCTTCTAAAACTTCTTCTTCTTCTTATTCTCCACCTCCTCCATATCCAAATCGGTTAAAGCCGAGAAACAAAAAAATGGAGGAATTAGACCAAGAGATTTTAAATATTTTCAAGAAGGTGGAGATCAATATTCCTTTGCTAGATGTTGTTAAGCAAATCCCTAAATATGCCAAGTTTTTGAAAGAAATTTGCACAAATAGAAGGCGTTTTAGGGATAATGAAGTTGTGAATTTGGGAAGAAATGTGTCAAGTTTGATTAAGAACCATATTGAAATACCGCGAAAATGCAAGGATCCAGGTATGTTTTCTGTTCCATGTGTTATTGGAAATTCAAAGTTTGACAATGCCATGCTAGATTTAGGGGCTTCCATAAATGTAATGCCTTTATCAGTGTTTACTTCTCTATCTTTGGGACCTCTTAAGACTACTGGTGTGGTCATTCAACTAGCCAACCGTAGCACAGTTAACCCTGCAGGTGTGCTTGAGGACGTCCTTGTCCGAGTAGACAAGTTAATTTTTCCTGTAGATTTCTATATCTTGGACATGAAGGATGATGAAGGAATCAGTCCAACAACTATTATCTTGGGAAGACCTTTCGTGATGACAGCACGAACCAAGATAGATGTGCATGCAGGATCATTGACAATGGAGATAGGAGACGAGAAGGTGCGGTTCAATGTGTTAGAAGTTGGGAAGCACCAGATTAAAGATCATTCTTTGTTTTGTATGGATTTATCAAGTGATGTTGTAAACAATTTTTCTTTTTCAAATATGTCGTGCCTAATTTTTGACGAAGAAGGAAACTGTAAAGCAGGTAATATTGAGGACGCGGTATTAATAGATGATACCTCTGTGGCATCCGAGTGTGATATTGAGGTGGCTGAGATTACCTTAGGCAGTAAAAGTTTGCCATCTGTGGTGCAGCCACCCATTTTGGAGTTGAAACCTTTACCGTCCCATTTGAAATATGCTTATCTTGAGAGGGATGGGAAACTCCCTGTTATTATATCTGCATTGCTTACTGATGAGCAGGAAAAACAACTATTACAAGTTATCAGAGACCACAAGAGAGAAATAGGCTGGACTTTAGCAGATATTCCTGGTATTAGCCCTTCTTTTTGCATGCATAGAATACTTTTGGAGGAGGATGCTAAACCAGTGAGACAACCTCAAGGAAGACTGAATCCTCAACTGGTGGGGGTTGTAAAGAAAAAGGACACCAAGTTGCTACAAACAGGTCTTATATATTCAAATTCTGACAACACTTGGGTGGGCCCTATACATGTGATTCCCGAGAAATATGGAATCACAATGGTCAAGAACGAGAAGGACAAGTTGACTCTTATTCAAGACAGAAGTGGATCACATGATTTAGTAGTTGACCATCTTAGTAGGATTGAAAAGGGAAAAGATAACATTCCTATCCAATATGACTTTTCCAATGAAGTCCTACTAGCATTCCTTCCACCATGAAGGAGGTAAGTTCCCTCATACTTTTTCTTTGCATTTTATATATAAGGCATTCATTGAGGACAATGCATAGTTTAAGTGTGAGGGTGTTGGGAAACAATTAATTTTGTTCCCTATTTTGTTTGTCTATTTTGTTTGTTTTTAATAAATATTTGCATTGGATTTGAGAGTTTGAATCAGTAACTGGAATGATCATGAATTCAAGAAGAAGAAAAAAATGAGTCATGTTGATATGAGTGGATTGCTTTTATGATTTGCTGATTGAGTTGACTTGAGAATTTCCTGATTAAATCTTTTGTGAAAGAAATTTCAAACCATGTGAGTTTGGGCTTAATGTTAAGGATGGACCACCATTTGTCATACCTATTTTTTTTTTGTGATTTGCCCATGTTTTGTTGATACTCTAATAATTAGCTTGATTCTGTATTGTGCAACTAAGGAGAATATGCATGATTTGATATGATTGAGGCATTTCTTGTTTTAGCTACTTGGCCAAATAAACTTGTCCTAACATTAATCTATTGGAACCCCCTTTGAGCCTTAAGCCTATTTTTCTTGTTTCCAGTCATTGTCAAATGAGAAAAGAAGAATCATATGTTCCTTACCTTAGGAAAGAAGAAGGAGTAATGGATTCTGTTAGAAGTAAAGTGATGAATAAGTGTGTGGGTGAATACCTCACCCACAAAACAATAAAAAGTAAAAAGGAAGATGAAAAGTTGAAGTTTTAAAACAAAAGAGAAAAAAAAAGAAAAAAAATCTTCCTTAAAAGAGCAAGAAATAGAGTTGTTTTTGAAATCAAGTGTCATTACTCTTTCTATATCAATTTCAAAAGCTCAGAAATTCCAAGAAAATTTCCTACCTTTGCCTTGGCCTCAATACAACCTTTAAAAAGCCCTCATGATCAATAATTGCATGTTTTATGAAGTATGTGAATGATAGAGTCTTGTTAATATCAAGGGTGTCTACTTACATGAGTATTTTGAGTGTAAACACAAGCCAAAAACACTTGAGAGAGTTGGAGAGGAATAGATACAAATTGACTTGAGTGTTATCTTTCATATTTTATTTTCTTGGGGATTCAAAAAGGTCCACTTATGTGTGAAGAATAGAGTGATTTCATTTGCATGTCCATGACAAAGTAATGTCTAGATGATTCATCTATGTCTAGTGCTACTCATTCTTTTGATTCAAATGCAAATATGGAATAAAATGACTCAGAACAAAGTCTTAGAATTAATCAATTTTGTCCAGAAGTTCAAAAGGATAAGTGTGGGGGTGTGATGATTGCATATTTATGCCCACATTTATGCTTTAAAATTCAAATTTTTGATGCGATAATTGTGCTTAAATGGTTGATTTTAAGTGAATTTGTGATGATATGAATTGTTGGGTTTGGGAAATAAAGAGACGTAAAAATTGAGTTTTAGCACATAAATTATTCTTGGATGTTCTAATGTTTATTTGTGCAGCTGAGAATATAAGTTTTATTGGTCCAAATGACAATTCAAGGCCCAAAATCAAATTTTATTTGGAAAATTCAGAACGGGCTAAAGTGCAAATAGAAGAAATTTCAAGGCATTTGTACAATTTTGGAAAGTTAGAAAATCTAAAAGATAAAATTCAGTGGTTGAATTTAATTTGGGAATATCAACAGAAAATATCTTCCAACATTGTGAAATATGCACATATTGTGATTGTTACATGTGTTGAACATATAATATGTTGATTGTTGCATATTGTGTTAGTAAAGTGATCATATTTGTGTATGCATATTGTATGTTTTGGTGATAAAGAAATCATGTGCATAAAAGCATATCTGAATGACTAAATCAATTATAGAGGTTGTATAATCAATTCAGGTTATCAAACAACTTGTGTTTTTAAACCGAGGCAAAACAACTTATTTTGACTCAATTACATTAATTGGTGAATCGATTAAAACACGTGTGTTTGCATATATCTTTTTCAAATGTGCTGTGTTATGAATTAAAAAGAAAAAGTTTTCAAAAATGTGCTAAGTGTTGATTCTTAATCGATTACATGGATTATGTATTCAATTAAGTCTGTTATTGATTTGAAAATTGTTTTATGCTTGTCATAACTGTTTCAACGGTCATTATTTGCATATTTAGTTATGGAGCTTAATTGATTATAAATATGTTACAAGTATTTAATGTAACCGATTAGATTAAGAGAATAATCGATTAAATTGCCTCTGAATTGACTAAAACTATATATAGACGCATTGATTGGATTTCTGTAAGTCAATTTGAGATTAACATTTTCATATCTGATTTAGATTGTGCTAACAAGTTTTACAAAAGGGATCAAACGCTCCAAGAAACAAGAAATTGAAGTGGTGGACTATTCTTGAAGATTTTTTGAGAGACAAGCTTGACTTATTTGAAGAATCTTTTTTTTCTGCACAATTGAGGTGTTTGCTGTGTGATCAGGAGAAGTTTTGCAATTTGTGTATTGTTGTTTCCCTGTAAGTGTTTCCAGGGAGAAGAACGAGGAGTTATTGTACTTTGAGAGGCTTCTCAAAGGGGTGATTGCAGGAGAGGATTATTCTTGCTGAAAGATTTTTGTATTTGGCTATATTATATTAGTGAGTTAGAGATGTGATTTACATTTTGACAATGTTGTTGCTGTAAAGCCCTTGTAAAAACTCATATCTCTATAGTGCAAATTGGCTTTCAATCTCAAGTTGATTGAAAGCACACTGGATGTAAGCATTGAGGCTGAACCAGTATAAAAATCAGAGTTTTATTTTTCTTCTCCCTATCTCTCTACATTAATCGATTACATACTGTCATCATTCGAATACACATACTGTTATATTGCATACATATTGCTTGTTGTTCAAGAAAGGTTTAAAGATTCATCTTATTTGTGAAAAAGATTTGAAAAGCGAGTATTTTTATAAAACACCAATTTACCCCCTCTTGGTGTTGAGAAACAAAGCTCATAATTTCTAACAAAAATAATAACATTATAGATTAAATTAGGCAGTGTCCCACAAGTGTCCAATTTTTGCTTTACAAGTTCATTCTTGAGTGATTCTACGAACTAAGGTGCTTTTTAGGCTTGTTTGGGCCTCAAGTAACCCTTAGAACATTGCTTGGAGGCCAAGACACCTTGAAAGGTACATGCATCCTCACTCTTGAAGAAGGATCTTGAAACTTTTTTTGTTTTTCAAATTCATTCACTTGGATTAACTCCTCCATTCTATAAATAGAAGTGACTCAAGTTGTGTAAATCAACTTAGAATTAATATAGATAATTTTTACCCATTATCCAACTCTCCTTTGTTGTAAATTACCTATGGTAGAATGTCTACTTGACTTCTTCTAGACCTTTGATGGTTGACTCAACCTCCTTCAAGAAACACATCCAAACCACTCTCTAAACTCCATTTCTTTCACCATTTCATGCTTTCGCATCTAGGCACATCATCTTCATGGAGTCTCTTCCAATTTTGTGAAGTGGATTTCCATTTGGACTAAAGCTTGAGTCTTCCATCATTTGGCAACAAAGCTTGTTCTGTGCTTTTGGTCATGTGCCATCAACGTCATCAATTATCCAATTCAGTGAAAAGGGCCTTAGCCTCTTCAATCACATATACACCCAAGAAATTTATTAAGTTATAGTAGAAATATTAAAACAAACTCTTTGTTTTTATAGTGGTTTTCTACTTGTAGAATTTTGGTGAACATGAGAACAACATCATCTAAAGTTAAATTATGGAGTTTTACATTGAACGCAAGGTTTCTAAAATAAAAATTAATTTAAATTTTAAATAATACTTCTTCTTTGTCGTAGTTTCGGTGCATGAACAAATAATTATTATTTTTCCTCCTTTGGCAGTTGTGAAAGTTTACCTTTAGTGGTTTTTCACTCTATATGTTGTCTCTCTTTGCTTCATTTATCGTGGTAAAGGTTTATCCGATCACATTGAACCATCTTTTGATGAATGTACATTGTTAAGGTTGGTCCTCAACATTCTCATTTTATTACTCAAAATGAATGTGGTTGTTTTGAGAATTTCAATCAAGACAATGCATTAATGTTTCCCTTGAATTGTTGTTGATGTAATTGTTGACTGATATAGAAATTTCATTTTTTAAATTTAAAGTCAAGTGCGCTATTTAGTAAGTTTATAATTATGTAATTGAAATTAATTTCTTTTACTAATGAATATTATTGGTTACCTAAAATTGTAATTATACTTTATGAATAACAAAAATATAGGTGCTAATTAATTATCGTAGTGTTTAGGAGTGACTACATTATTTTAGTCATTAGATTTTTCAAAATTTCATGGATTAAATTGCAAGAAATGTATAAAATGCATTATAAAGAAATTATATGAAAAAAAATATAGTTTAGACCAATAGTAAGAGTCCAATCTTTTAATTTGTGCATAATTATTTTAGTTGACGGTTAAGAAATATATATGTTTGTTTTATGTACTTTGTTTTTATTGCAATAATTTAATTTCACTTTATACAAAAAAAAATTAAGTGATCCTTAGTTCTCATTTTACATTGAGTAAAATTGGTTAAGCATCAATCATTTATTAAATCTTAAATTATTAGATTGGACAATTTGATAAAATTATTTTTCATAGTTTATTAATATGTACACATTAAGTTTAATATATAGTTTTGATTGAAAGCTTTAGTGTTTTATTCCCATGCATCCTTTGTGATGAAAATAGTTAGAAAAACTTTTGACTTCACATATAAATTGTTAAGAGATTTTTATAAAGCAATGTCATGTCATATAATGATAGTCAAACACAAACTTTAAGTTGATAGACACATTATAAAAAACAATCTTTGTAAATTTTGTTTAGGAAAAACTCTCATTAGGTTAGCTACAATTCAATAAAATGTAATTCAAAGAGATTATGATAGAGAGATTTACACTTGTTTTTATATTGGTTCATCTGAAAACCTAGGCTACATCTAGTTATTCATCAACACAATAGACTTTCACCATGCAAAGTACTACTATAAGATACAAGGCAAGTATCGATTGGATCTCAGCCACTTCTAGAAAAGATTGAGTATTATTTGCACTGTAATTACTTCTGGCTAAGATTAAAAATTAATTGGACAACAACTACTCCTAGTTAAGACTAAGAATTATATGGATTGTAGTCATTCCAACCTAAGATTGAGTATTTGTTGCAACATAGTCATTCCTAGCTAAATTGAGTATTCTTTGGATCAAAACTACTCTTAGTTAAACAACAATTTACTAAGAAAGTGGTCTAAAATATCATAGGTTTGATGTCTAAAAGATTATAACGTCCTAAGATGAATGCACATAAATTTCAGTTTTCTACATTCTAGCTAAGGAAAACAAACAATGCTATTTTTCACAATTAGGGGACAAGAATTACATCAATATTGCAAGAGCATATGTTTCGTCTTAGCTTGTCTTCTTCAAGGGATTTTATATTCATAAAAGATAAAAATAAAGAGATGTTGCAAATCCTTCATGGCCTTTGGGATATTTAGAGAAGGGCTTATTCTTCAAGCTTGCGTTTATCCATGTTCATATTGTAAGACCTGGGAAAATTAAGAATATTTATAAATAATATTTGTATGAATTTGCCACAGTTTAAATGTGTTAACTGAATGCATATAATATTGTATAAGTGATAGTTAATTTTATGATGTTGGAGAGTTACCAAAGGAGTTAAAAAGGGGGTTATATATTAGTTTGCGCACCATTTATTAGTTTGGGCGTGTTGGCCCAGTGGTGGATACATTGGTCCAAGGCTTTTTACACATGTAGCAACAGGGTCTGATCTCTAGCTGCTGAAAAAGGGGGATTCAAATCTCATTTGGCCATGTTGCAAACTTGCGAGACCAGGCTGCCACCTGCGTAGTCTCCAAGCCGAAGTCGAGTTTCTTGTGTCCTTAGACCAAGTTTCTAGGCTGGTTGAAGATGTTAGCCTTGTGGGAGAGCAGACCGAGCTCTTGGGCGGGGTTGTGGTGTTAAACATGGCCCAATTTTGAGGAGGTCAGATTTGTATTTATTCCTTTTAAACAAGGTCCAAAATGGTAAGTGTGAGTAAGTACTTTTATTTTTAGGCTCATGGGCCTGAGGTGTGATAGTTTTAAGCCTAGTTAGGGGTTATACATACTAGATTAATTAGGGTTAGCCTCATAATTAAAACTAGCCACTATGGACAGTTTCCTAAAACAGAGAAAGAGAGAAATTTTGTGTCTGTCATGCCAAGGTCTACAAGTTGGAAGTGTTGGATGTTGATTAGGAGAAAGGTTTGCTTAGATTAGAGGTAAGCGAAGCTAGTCTTCAATATCTATGATTAAGTAATTATGTCTTATTGCATGTCCATTCTATTTTTTTTTTATGCTGTAAGGTTTGATGGTATGTAACATGTGTGTCATGTTATTTGTTTTAACCAAATATTATTGTGTTGCATATTTTTTGATGAGTTATGTTCATCCTTGTGTTCATAACTTTATATGAATAATTTTTAGGGTTTTAGAGTTTTTACGTTTGCATAAACATGAGACATGATTTATTGTATTATTTTATTTTATTGGGTTATTACTTTTTGGGTTCGGGTTGTGTTCTACATAGGGTATAATCCCAAGTAAATGTCGAGTTGCGTAAGGGCTTTTGAGTTATGTTGAATTCTTATTGGGTTAGTATAACATGTGTTATAAGGTTGTCGAGTCATGTATGTGTAATGTCATGTTGATATACGCCTAGACCATGTTGTTTTGTGAAATTATTATGTGATTGAAGACAGTGTTAAGTTGTCCCAGTGTTTATTCTTAAGGTGTATGCATTGCTATAGGTTATTTCCATGTTTTCTATGTTGTTATCCTTATGTTTTACGATTTGTATTGATGAGTAATTTGTGTGTTTCTATGCTATGTGCATTGTTGGGTTATTCTAGGTGAAATAGAGTGTGAAACTGTCTTGACCGAGGTATCTGGCCAAGTTGTGGTCGGGTTGGTCGAGATGTCTGGCCGAGCTGGCTAGGCTATCCAGGTCTGGGATGTTCAGGACCTCGGTTTCAAGGTTTGGGAGCTCAGATTTGAATGTTCTTAGGGTCGTTTTGGGGGGTTTTGATGTTGGTCTACCTCTTGGTAATGTTGGTCGAGCTATTTGAGCTGTTGTGTAAAAGGTTATGTTTTGGTCGTGCTATATGACCGAGTTGTATGGGGACCTTAGTTTCAGAGTTCTGGAACTTGTTTTTGGTTGTGGTTTAAGTTGGCTTAGGGGTTTTAGAACTTGGTCGAGCTGCATGTAGGGGTGGCCAAGCTCTTTGAGCACTGGGCCGAGCTGGTCTGTGTAGGATCAAGGTATTTAAAATACTTTTCGAGATGTGTGATGTGATTTCTAAACTATTGTGCTTGTGTGTTTAGTGATTTAGAGTATTGATAATGTTGGTTGAATTGTTTTTTCTAAACTATTGTGCTCGTGTGGACCATGTGTTGTGTTGACCACAGTAAATTATATGTCGTCTTACGTAATCACTAGTCGTGATGCGTGAAAGTCCATCCATGCTTCGGTGAGCATGTCCTATTTTGGTGAACATACAAGTCATGCGTTGGTACGTAGGCCTTGGTTTAGTGAATATGTAAGACTCGCATTGGTGGGTAGGCCCCACTTTGGTGAACGGGAAGTCCTACATTGGTGCGTAAGCCAAGTTTTGGAGAACTGGTCGTGTGTGCTGGAGTGTGAAAGCTGACATATAACAATAGTAATTGGTGGTAGTGACATGGTTTGTCTCGATTAAAGTTTGGATTAACAATGTGTTATTATGTTGTGACTTTGATTTTAGTATATATGTTATCAGCTTTTAATTCAATATATAATTGTATTATAATAATTGTATTATTATATGTCTATTTTATGTTGATGTTGTTATGTCACCCTTGCATTTGTGGTGATGATTTTGACCTACGACGATCGTATATATACGGGAGTAGATGATGTTACAAAGGATATTATTGATGGTGTTAGTGTTGAATTGATCAAAAGACGAGTGGGAAATTATTTTTAAGGTTTTCAAAAGTTATTTCTTTTAAGTAAATTATGTGTAAGAGTTTTAGTACACTATTTAGAGTTTTATTGATATTGTTTAGTATTTTCACAATATTTAGTTAAACTTCATGTCCACGTAATAAAGTTTTACATTTTACACTATGTTGTGATGATATCATAGTTGTATTTCTTTTTCTAATCAATACATGTTCTTTTACTTATATGTGACATCCTAAATTTGGATGTTACACAAATATAGAGATGCATTAAATGATCTTTATGCAGCATTAATTCTACATTTCTTCCTCATGCAACATTTTGATACACGACATGACTTATCAAATCTAGGTCAAGTAACATTTTTCATAAATTGGAATGAAGCATATGACCTTCCAGAAAAGTTGTTTGTGTGGAAAACATTTAGTGTGTTCTTTAAGAGATATTTCATGTAGACATATTGATAATGTTGTGATCAAATTAATAGAACTAAATTATAATAACTTCAAAATTAATGGTAAATTCAACCCTAAGTCGTCTTTCAACAAACACAAAATTGATTTATAAAAAATTAATTATTATAAAATCAATGCATTAAAAGCGTTAGTCAAATACAATACAAATAATACAAGAATATAAAGATAAACAAAATAAATAAGAGGTCAAATAAAATAATAATAATTGAAAGAAAAAAGGTTAATTTAAGTGGTTTTTCAAAATAGGAATAAACATTTTTTATCTAAAAATTATCACTCAATTAATTATTGTCTTATATTTTCAAATTATCAATTTAAAATAGTAATTAATTTGTTGGTGTTCTCACTATTCACCAAAGTACAATTTCAATTAAAAGTGAAAACTCTTTAGATTATTCATAGTAAATTCAACGAAAGTAGATTATTCATAATAAATTAAACGAAAGTAGATTATTCATAATAAATTAAACGAAAGTACAGTCTTAATTAAATTCTATTATGTTTAATCATATTAATTATTTTGCCTCCTTACCAAGTAAAAAACTAATTAACCAAAATAAAGTCTTGATTAATTCTTGTTAAATTTTTAACCTTTAATCAAAGTACAGTCTCAATCATTGACAAAAACTTATTCATCATATGAAAGTTTTTAACTTTAATTAAAGAATAATCTCAATTAAAATAAAAAATCTTTTTATTCATATGATCAATATGCATGTAGATTAACATGTGCAACAATATAAAAATCAATATTTTTACCTGATTTAGAGACAAAAGGCATAAATAAACATAAATCACAACAATAATCAAAAGAACAAACAAATTTATTTTATCTAACCTTAGAATCAAATTAGGAAATTACACCAGAATCAACCTCAAAGGCTTAGTACTCCATCGAATGTAGAAATAACATAAAAATAAAATAAGAGAGGGTGAAAAACATGAAGGTTGAAAAAGAGGATGAAATTAAGTCCTCCTAAAGGGTTCATAAGCTCTCCTTATATGTTTCCCTATGTCTCTATATATAGAAATTAGGTTGGGCATTTTATGTTGTTGTAATTTTATTTTTATAATATAATATTCTCCAATTATTTTTTTAATAATCCAATATTTTCAAGATGTATTTGGTTGTTGTGGAGATTTAAAAATATTTAAGAAGATCTTTCTAGATTCTAAAAGATTTAGCAATTATTATCTTTCGATATTTTCTAATATAGTCAAATAAGATAATTATTCAAAAATATGAAATAAAATATCTAAAGATATATTTACCATAAATTATCTTTTACCATAAAGATTTATGAATTATAAAAGTTCTTTTTTGGAAAAAGATAGAGAAAACCATTCGGTTCAATTTTTATTATCAGTTTCTTCTTCTTAGCTTAGCCAAATTTCTTCACTGTTTATGTCTTTCTTGTTATGAATTTTTGTGGTTTTAATTATGTACTATTCTTGGATTTGTATTTAAGATTTCATGAAATTTTAATCAATTTTTTTCATACCTCCATGAGCTCAACTTAGTTGTAGTTGTAGTTGTAGTAACACACCTCAAAATATCCAAAGAACATTTATGCAATTAAAAAATTATTTTTAACATGTTTTTGTATCTCATGCTCAATAAACACAATTATAACAAATCCTAATTAACACAAACTTTTAAAGCACAACCAGTTAAGATTCTAAGATTAAAGGTTAAATGAAAGCATAAATATGCATTCATCATATATCTTTGTGAAATCTTCTTCCAAGGCAAAGAAAATAGACATTCTTTCTAACATAAAATAAACATTTATAATGTTAGAGTTGTACCATTTATAATGTTTATCCATTTAAAAGCTTATTAGGCGAACATAAAAATTAAAATGTTGTGCATATGTTATTCAAACGAAGCATTTATGTAGATTGAAATGTGATAATGTTGAGAACTTTTGCTTAAAATAATGATGTTTTATACTTTATTATAAAAGGACTAATCAAAATCAAATAATATGGTTTGATGAAAGAAGGACTTCAAGCTTATTTTTGCTTTTCTTCAAGCCTTAGTAGACATTGAACCTCTCATGGTCAAAAGGATAGAAGAAGAAGAAGGAGCTTCAAGAACACTTCTTTTGTAGAGGATCACCTACTAGACTTCTTTTATCTTCAATATCTTTTGTAAATATGTAAAATAGTTTCTTTAGGCCTTGTATTTGGTTAAGACACTTTGTTTAGTTTTGTTTCAAAGGCTTGGTGTATCCTTAAAAGAGAGCTAGCACATCCTAGAACGTGTTGTAGGGGATTTGTGCACCCAAATGGATCTTGGAAGAGTTAGGAAGCTTTTGGAAGATGTCAACATCAAAGGGATCCTCCCTTACATTGTATTTAGAAGGTAGTTAAGGGGGAAGACTCTCATTCCTTTCCCTTGCCATAGGAAGCTTCTAGTTCTTCTTAAGTGCATTGAATCCCATCCTACTCCTTCACTTATAAAAGGAGAGACAACCTTATATAATTCTTTAGAACTTGATTGAATCTAAAGTCATTTGCCAAAATTGCAAGACTTCTCTTCTTGAGTTCTCACCTTATGAAATGTCTTCTTTTGAACCTCTTCATGTTTTCTCCTTCAAGGTTGGCCTAACCTTCTAGAGAGACATCTATCCGAGACACAAGCCACCAACATCTTTATCTTTTTATATCTATTTTTTTCGTTACATTCATCTTCTCACATGGAGTCCACTCTTTAAAAAAGCTTCATCAATCCATTTGAAAGACCATTTAATGTTGAAGGAGCTTCCTCAAAACAATCTTCATCATCACTTTGTGTCTCGTTATGACCGTCGTGCCACTATTGTGTCTTATTTCTTCCATTTGACCACCTCTTTATGCGAAATCAAAGTAATCTTTATTACTTCCATATTTCTTTAAGATGATACTTGTATACCAAATTATTTTTGTTTAAAAAATTTATAATATTCCTCAAAACAAGAAAGAGTATATAATTACTTTTGAAATCACTTTTGTTGTTATTAAAAGTCTTGTTTACAATGGAGATAACTCAGTAGCAACTAAGTCAACATCAACTTAAATAAATACAAATATTAAAAATAAATAAAATTACGGTTGACTTGATTTATGTTAATTGCATTTATTTTTAATATTTTTTTATCAACCAACACTAAATCTACATAGTTACTCAAATATTTGTTTATTAAAAACTTTAAAAATAATTTTACTTTTTCAACTCATTTTAAAATAAATTAACCTTTTGTCTTATTTTAGAGTCGGTTTAGTTGACTCTATTAAGTTGATTCTATTAATTTATCACAGTAATATGACATTAATATAATATTTATTTATGAAAAAAAAAGTTGTTAAATGTTAATAGAGTCAACTAAACCTAATCTCACACTTTTTTTTTATTAAAATCGGTTAAACCAACTCTAATAATATATAAGTTTATTATGTTTTGACACCACATTCATAATAAATAATATTGATTATATAACTATTTTCTTAATACAATATTATATTATAGTAAAATATTAATTTACTATGGCTCTAGAGTAAATATAGAAAACAATTGATGGGCCAAGGAAGCAGTGTTATTTATAGGTTGATATATAGAAGAAAGGAATTGAAGTGTCTTTCTTATGTCTCTTCAGCACACTACCTTGAGCTGAGCCATGGAAAGCTATGGATAGAAGGCCAAACTGCAGAGTGAACTAATTCATATCCATCACATCGTACTTTCTAGGCAAACAAGATAAAAAAAAAGTAATATATTTTCTCACTTCACTCTTTCCTTTTCCACATCCATTGCCAAACCTATGATTAAACCCTTTTTACCATAACTACATATTATCTGTAGCTTCTATTACCAGATTCTTCTCATTTTTTTTTTAATTTCTATGCGTGTGTAAAAATCAAACTAAGAGAACCAATTTTTGGATGAATATTTCTCTAAAATGAAACAAATTTTTCACTCAAATGGTTAACATACAAATTTTAAACTAACCTAATCTTATAAAAGTAGGGAAAACTTATTATACACACTTATACATTAAAAATTAATGTTAAATTTTCAATACACATTAAAATGAAATTTACACTTACTTAAAGTAAAAATTAAATTTATTTCTTTTTGATAATATGTTGTGTCAAGTATTTACTCATGGTGTATTTGTTTTTCTTTTTTTGAATTTTTGAAAAGTCAAATTCTAAACTTTAATTCATTTTTTTTAAAAGTCTCTTTGTTTTTCTAAATGAAAAAGATAAAAACTTAAAATTAATGTAAAAATTGGGTTATTTAAAAACCAAATTCTGACTCTTGAATCAGTTTTCTCTTAATTATAGTTGAGAGGTTTATTGTCTGAAAATAAAATTCTAATCTAAAAAGAAAATCGTACTATATATCTATCTAAATATTTAACACTAAATACTATCAAAACAATTTTAAGTGTATTTGGATGAAAAGATGAGATGAAACCTAACAAGGGGCTAGGAATTGATTGGATTAACTAGCTGCATATTTAATGGCTAAATCTGACACATGAAACCAAAGAGCCCCAGATAAGAGCTAGCTGGTCATTGGTAAAGTATGACTGTTGAAAAGGAAGAAAACTTTGAATGAATTTGGATAGTAATGGTGTTCATGGAAAGAAACTGAAAAGGGAAAAGGATTCCATTACGGGATTTGTGTTTTGGCGAGATAGAAATTACATAACTTTTTTCCAGAATAAACCTTTTAATAAAATTGATATAAACCATTCTCTACTTTAATTATCTAATTTCTAGATAGTCGAATTCCCAACATCAATTTGATTATTAGCAAGTAGAACTTTGGTCAGATAACCAATGTCTCCTTTAATTATCTACCTGTACCTTCTTTTTTTAAAGAATTCTTTATCATCAATTAAAAATGAAATAAATATAACAAGATACTTAGAATATTCTAACCCTTATATAATTAAGCTTGCAGATACAAGGCAAGATTATCTATTTTATTATGTTGTAATTTGTCATTTTACTTCTTCCAGTAATTTTCACTTAGTCCACAAAATATCCTTACACAACACTTTAGGGATGCAAATGATAATCCAAAATATTTCTTTAATAAATCACTTTTAACACTTTCATCATTTCATACGAATTTGTGTTCACTCATATACAAAGAACTTAACCAATTCACTTCTTTCAACAAAAATAAGTTTAGATTGAAAGACGTGATCGAGTTCAAATACCAATTATAATATGTAAATATTGTTTGTAGTACTTACTTGTGATTAATGTCGAAGTTTTGATTTGTACTAATGTGAACCCTCCCTCACCATTTGTTTTAAGATTCTTAAATATAATATAATTTCTAAATCTATATATCCCATAATAATATAATATAGTCATTCACACAATCCTTCCAACATAATTACTTTTAGAATTAAATCCTAACATTTTAAATATAAAGAAATTATTTTTATGATATTATGATGTACTAACAATACTCCGATCACAATGTCACACAAACTCCAAATTTGACTAGCTAGCCACCTGGTAATACAACATCAGGATACTACTAAAAATACTTAGAATTTTTCTCCTATTTCAAAATAAACTTGTTTAATAACTTGATACCACCGTTCAAAATAACATAAACTAAAAATTTTTATTCACTTTATTAAAATATTCAAAATTCAATAAAACCAACATCACACACCATCACCAATCACATCATTCTCAAAATAATACTTATTTAATACACTTTCAAAAATCAGTAAAAGAATATCTTTTTCTTTTGTACTGGCAAAGCTCCTCATTATTGGACATCGAAATCAACATTTACAACATAGTTTGCCTTGTCCAACACAATTATATGATTATCATAACTGAAAATCACAACCACAATGTAATGGTAAGTTAACTAAAAAAATATCATATTATAACATAAATGATGGAGGTCATTTGGATTACTTACAAAAAGCATGGTCAAAAGGATAGAAAAAGAAGAAGAACTTTAAGAACACTACTTTTGTGGAGGATCACCTAGTCTTCTTCTTTTATCTTTAATATCTTTTGTAAATATGTAAAATTGTTTCATTAGGCCTTGTATTTGGCCAAAACATTTTTTTAGCTTTGTTTAGAAGGCTTGATGCCTTAAGAGGGGGATTAGCGTATCATTAGATATATTCTAGAAGATTAACGCCTAAAAATGGGTTTGGAAGAGTTTAGAAGGGTTTGGAAGGTGTCAACATCAAGGGAGGCTCTCCTATGTTGAATGTGGACGGTTAGTTAGAGAGAAGACTCCCATTCCTCCCCTTTTGCCATAGGATCCTCCTAATCTCTTTCCAAGTACAATGTATTCTAGCCTACTCCTTTACTTATAAAAGAAGAGACATCCTTTGTATTTTCTTTAGAACTTGATTGAATGTAAAGACACTTTCCTAAAATTGCAAGTCTTCTCTTCTTGAGTTATCACCTTATGAGTTGTCTTCTCCTAGACTTCTTCATGCTTTCTCCTTCAAGGTTGGCTTAACCTTCTTAGAGGAACCTTTGCCAAAACTGCAACACATCAAGCATCAACATCTCTTCATCTAATTGCTTCCACTTCATCCATCTCTTCCAAGTTCACCACTTTTGAAGAAGCTTCATCGTCATTTATTAAAGGAGCCTCCTCAAAGTATTCTTCATCAATAAACACTATATATTCAAAAATCACATCACCATCTCACCTAAACCATAACAATAACTCATTTAATGTCACTCATTCCATCATAGTGTTTATTGTATCTCCTAACAACAATATACTCACGTGTAGGCTTAGCACAAAAGAATCAATCACTAACAATAACAAAGATTGTCACATGTAACTTACCATCCCAACTAGCTCAACTCTAGAGCCAAACCAACTCTTCCTTCATACTCGCATAGAGTCTCAAAACATAGTCTATTTTGCACAACCATTCCTCAAGTCTTACAGCAAAGTCCAACACTAGTACAGTTATGACACCACATCTACTGCTCTCCCCGAGAATACAGTCTTAAGGTCAACTCTCGGTGCCCCCTCTCCTTTTGCTAATACTCCTACGCTTCACAACCACTATCTCAACATTCATCCCAAGTGTAGGTTGATGGCATATGCATTCCTTCCTTAACTAAGTAGGTCCTTTACACAAAATTTCACTACATATTTGTCGCAACCGGAATCGCGACGGGACGACGATCCAAAAAATGGAACGGGTTTTTGAAAAGAGATTTGGAGTCGCCACCATAGTTTATTTTGGAAAACTACGGAAAAACCATAAAATGATAAGACACAGTCCGCGAAAACCAGATTCTGGGTTCGGGAGTCGGTTACGTGTAGGAAAGGTATTAGCACCCTACAACGCCTGCCCTAAGGCAGTACCTTTAACTAAATACGCGAATTTGATGTGGTTTTCAAAATGTTTAACTATCCCTAAAATAAAATTCTAAATAAACAAAATATATTTTTTAGTTTTTTGAGCCCGACAAGGATTGACCTTGCTCCTACGTATTCTCATTCAAAATGAGAAATCAGGGTTACGTAGTTCTTTTGAAAATGTTTGAGAGATTTGTTTGAGAGATTGATTGAAAGATTTGTTTGAGAAATTGATTGAAAATTCATTTTGAAATGATTTTGGAATTTTTGGGAAGTGAACCTGACAAGGACTAGCCTTGCTCCTACGTATCTCCACTCTTGATGGAGAATCAAGGATCACGTAGTTCTGGGGAGGATGATGATGATCGATAACAGTGAACATGAACCAATATCCACAACACTAAGAGCAATCAAAGACAGTCATAGGCAAGCCTAGCAACTTCAACATACATATGTGCATATGTGCAAGAGCAAGCAAACAACTCACTAAAACAACATTACTTACCTCTCGAAGATCCACTTACTATGGTAAGCTTGCGTTTCCAATGAATCCCCTTCTCCCTTGAATGGCCGACTTCTCCCTTCTCTTTGCTGTGAATAATGTCTCTGGTCCTTCTTTGCAAGTGCCAATGGTGAAGGCTCGAGAGACAGTGTGTGAAATCCTCCTCCTCTTTGCTCTCCAAAACCAGAATAATAATGCCTTCCCTCTGCTCTCTCTGCGTTTTTGCGCAATCCTCTGTGTCCCCCCCAAATCGCTCCGTACCCAATTTCGTACGTAAAAACCAAAACGTTTCTGCCACCCCGCCACTCGCAGCCACGGTTTTCTGCTCTTCCCTTCCAACACGCACACCCCGTACCCTGTCTCCTAACCCCCAAACATTCTTTTCTCCTTTTTTCTTTTTTCATCTTACTAAAAGACAAAAATACCTTTTTCTTCTTTTTTTTCTTATTTTTTATTTATTTATTTTTTATAATATTAGAACAAAATAGAATATAAATGGAATAAAACTACAAAAAACAAAAATAAAAATAAAAATAAAATAAAATAATAATAATAAAAATAAAAAGAGAAAAAAAGAAAAAGAATAAGTAAGGTGAGAAATAAAAATAAAAATAAAGATAAAAATAATATAGGAACATAATAAATAAATAATAAAAAAAAAATCATAAAATAAGTAAATCAGTAAAAATAAAGGGATAGAAAGCAAAATAAAGTAAAACAGTAAAAAAATAGAAATAAAAATAGGAACATAAACTACAGTAAAAGCCAAAAAAACAATCCGGACGAAATTTGGTATTGACAGCTGCCCCTCTTTACCTATATTTTACTAGATAATATGACAAAGTGATGTTTTCATATTATATAGTAAAAGATAGGTAAAGATAGAAATACTAATTTCGTCTGGATATTCTAAGGAAAAGAAATGAAGGAGGATGAATACAAGACGTAATAGTCCACAAAAGAAGATTGCTATGAAAGAAAACGACCACTGCCAAGCAGAGGGTCGGTAGCACAAAAAAACAAAAATCTAGACTCAACCATTGCTTAGCAGAGAGCCGATAACACAGAACAACAAGCTGAATTTGACCATTGCCGAGCAGATGGTCAACAACATAAAAACGAAAACTTGGATTCGACCATTGCCTAGCAGAGGGCCAATAGTACAAAACGAAAAGCTGAATTTGACCATTGCCGAGCAGAGGGTCAACACATAAAACGAAAACCTGGATTCGACCATTGCCTTGCAGAGGGCCAATATCGCAGAAGAAAACTTGAATTCGACCATTCGAAGCAGAGGGCCGTTTAGAAAAACTAAAATCTGAACTTGACCATTGCCTTGCAGAGGGCCAACAACAACGAAAACTTGGATTTGAAACTTCTGAAACGTGGGTAAACACCAAGCAAAACACCGAATAAACTTAAAAGCAAATGTTGTATTAACCTTTTCACAACTTGCCTTGTGCCTCAAGGATTTTTCAAACAAAATACCTTGCTTATTATGAAATGTATGATGTAATGTCATGAGGGTGCATGAATGCATAAACACATGAAACCCTTGCTCTTTTTGTTTGTTTGTTTTTTTTTTGTAAATTTTATTTTTTAGACTGCCCATGTTTGAAACTCATTGTCAACATCGTCACCAAACTTGATGTACGTTCAAAACGTAGTCATAAAAATGTCAAGAGACAGTGAGCCCTCTAATGAGAAAGAGAAGGGTGTAACCATGAGTTCAAGTTCTCTTTATCGCTTCCTGCAATCCAATTTGGCTTGAACCCGAGAAGGTGAGGGAAAAATAGGGACGAGAAGTAGATAACTGAATGATTGTATGTAGAGCTAACATTTGTGTTCTCCTCATCTGGGGAGGTATGGTTAACATAGGAACAAGTAGGGCCCACAAGACTGCTCCAATTTTGCCGTGCATAGTAAGTACGATTTGGAAAGGTGAAATGGTTTGAGTGGGAAGGACTGCCCCAGTTGATGACGATTGACAAGGAGACTTTACATTATATTTTCACTTTTCATTTTCAATGTCCTTTCTTTTTTTCTAGTGATGATGTCAGTCACCACATCGTTCTTTCCCAGAGTTAAGTTCGTTAAGAAAGATCAGGACGCACAATCTTCAGTCGGCGTGGACTTTAATCGGCTTGTAACGTGGCTAAAAGGCAAACGGGTCATGAAAGAAATGGATAATGAAAGCTCAAATAAGTGTTTAACGGTTAAACCATTTTACCAAGAATCATCCGCAAAGTGCTGAGTCAACCAGTTTCCAAGAGTTTAAAACTCTGGACATTCTATTATTATTTTTCCATTCATTCCTCTACTTTCTTTCCCTTTTGGTCACTTGTTTTGTTGCCTCTATTGTAGCCCCCTTTTTTTTGGCTTTTTTCTTATCTTTTTTTTTTTTTTACAACAATTTTCTCATTGATTTTGGATGTCCTTGTGTACCTTTTAGGTTGACGTTGATATGCGAATGACCCTTGTCTAGGGTGATGAAAAATGATTACGACTTACGGCTCAAAGTGGGTGCAATTGGTTAAACCTCTTCTATCATTTGGATAAAGAAAATGGCCACACGTCATCCTGAAGCTTGCTTGACTTGCTTTCCACAACCTTAACCATGAGACGAAATTCTGTAGCGGTTGACACATCGACTTCATTTTTTTCAATTTTCTTTTATTATTTTTGCTCCCCGATCACGGATCATTGGGCATGGGTACAATGATGGCAACTGCCCCAGTGTCATATCCACGACAATCCTTTGTTTTGAAGGGAAATGAAAAGGTTAGGGGTTCACGCAATAAGAAAGCGGATGCTTTAACGAGAAATGAACACAGGTTACCCCCGAAACTCTGAATCAGGAGAAGACTCCACAACTTTGCCACTTCCAATTATTGTTTTTTTCAAAACTTTATTTGTTTGCTCTTTTTTTTGTTTTTTTTTTTTTAACGTACTATGCCCTAGACAACTTAATTGACAATGAATTCAACATGTGCATTTTTATTCTCCCCTTTTTTAGTCTTTCACGACATCCCTCAGGAACGAGCTTGTGCCAACTGAATATACCCGCGATGCTTGTACTCAAGTGTGCTTAAATATCATTGCCTTTATTTTCCCTTATTTACCTAAAAGCTCAGCGCGACATGCAATATTTCAAAACGCATGCAAACCAAAATATGAATGAAACCGTGTCGTATTTATTGAATGAAATAACACAGAGTACAACAAATTGTAAAGATCATGTCAATATCCCTTAACAGCATTCCCCCATCACGGAATCATCATGCGTAAAACTTTTTGACCGCATCTGAATTAACCGGTAATGGTAACTCCTCTCCATCCATCCTTGTGAGAATTAGTGCCCCACCAGAAAATGCTTTCTTCACTACGAATGGCCCTTCATAATTCGGGGTCCATTTGCCTCTATGATCCTTTTGTACAGGCAAGATCATCTTCAACACCAGCTCGCCTTCGTGGAATTCTCTGGGATGCACCCTTTTGCCAAATGCATTTTTCATTCTTCTTAGTTTTTTTGCTTGACTGGAAGGTATTCCGGTTTAAGTGGGAGCTTGTGTTGCACAATATCGGTATCCAAACCTGGCATGTCATTGTAAGACCAAGCGAACACATCCTTAAACTCCTTCAATAGGGCTTGCAACCCTTCCCTCACTTCCTTTTTCATGCCAGTACCGATTTTTACTTCCTTTATCTCTTCTTCCTCTCCCAAGTTGAGTACTTCAACCTCCTCCAGATGGGGTTTTATCTCTTTAGACTCTTGTTCCACTAATCTCAAGAGCTCTGGAGAGGGTTCCGGATTATCTTCATAATCATCTTCCGTATTATCGATAGGGTGTTCAAAATTAGGAATATCGACATTGTTATTTTCAAAACTTTCATTGTCATATCTGCATTATTTAAATTTATATAAAAAAAGAAGAATAAATAAAAAAGGAAAAACCGATGACGAATGCAAAATGATGATAAAACACAAACAAACACAATTTGATTATCACGCTGAGCACAAAAACTAAACGTCAACCCGTAAGTCATGAATCCTAAAGCCCCGGGTGAAGCTATAGGATTAATTAAAACTATTACATTTTATTCAAATTAAGCATCACGGGTAAACTCAGAGTTTCCCAATTGTTGAGTGGTGCAGCTGTGGAGCAGGCCCGCACGAAACTTGAGCATTCAGAGCTATCTTCATCCTCCACGACGGCTATATGGCCTGCGTTGATCCATCCAGCACTACGAAAGCTCTCCTTGATGTCACGAATACCAATCCTTTCCGCCCTGGGCCCATGCCTTTCTACACGAGCCAGACCGCGCTCTCTCCTTTCTTCCATCAGCCTTCTCTTGTCCTCTTTGGTGGGCTTGTACCCTAGGCCATATCGGTTTCTATTCTCAACGACCTTTAGGGGGAAAGTTCGCCCCTGCCCATGCTTGCCCAAACCTCTACCAGGTATATACCCCTCTTTAAGCAAGACCTTAGCCATCATGATAGAAGCACGTGACAAATGCGGGTTTACTAGAAATGGCTCCACATAGGCATTTCCCACAATCTCCAATGACTGGAAGGCTGTTTCAAGAGCTTCCTCAGCCACCTCGATATATCGCGTGGACGATGGTCCGCTCACAAGGAGGTCCTCCTCTCCTGATACTATCACCAGCTTATCTCCCATAACATATTTCAGCTTTTGGTGTAGTGTGGAAGGCACAACTCCTGCAGAATGGATCCACGGGCGACCCAACAAACAGCTATAAGCCGGGAGGATATCCATAACTTGAAAGGTCACTTGAAAGACACAAGGACCGACTTGAACGGGCAATTCAATTTCTCCCATCACTACCCTTTTACTGCCGTCAAATGCCCTCACAATCATAGAGCTCGGCTTCATATGCATTCCATCACAGGGGAGCTTCTCCAATGTCGATTTTGGCATGACGTTCAGAGAGGAGCCATTATCCACCAAGACACGCGCTATAACGTGATCTAAACATTTCACAGAGACATGAAGAGCCTTGTTATGCCCTCTCCCCTCAATGGGTATCTCCTCATCAGTAAAGGTGAGGTAATTATTAGCGATGATGTTGCCAACAATGCCCTCAAACTTGTTCAACGAAATACCTTGCTCAACATGAGCCTCACTGAGTACCTTCATCAACAACTTTCTGTGAGAGGTAGAATGCATAAGCAATTCTAACAAGGAAATCCGAGCAGGCATGCGATTCAACTGCTCCACCACCTTATACTCACTCTGTTGAATGAATTTTAAAAATTCGCAGGCCTCTTCTTCGGATATTTCTTTCTTTTCCTCCTCGTTAGGGGTCTCCTCTACCTGCACGCCCTTTCCTTTTAAGACCTCTCTAGCCTTTGCGGCCATTGTTGTTTCACTATTATTGGTCCCCTCTTTTGTCACCATTGGTGACGCGAAGATTCGACCACTTCTCGTCATCCCACCTATGCCTGTTATGTTTTCAACGGCCGAATCTGCGCCTTTTCCCTCATCTAACACATGTGCTCCATACCTCCAAGGGACAGCCTTCTCGCTTTTGTAAGGAAAGGGAGACGGTGCCCGAATGACGACAGACGGCTTTTCTTCAGCCACTGGTATAGGGGTGGTTCTAGTGAAATGGATCACCAACGGCTCAGGCAGAGTTACGTCGGATTCCCCACCAATCTGTGTAAACACTTCCCCCTCCTCATCCTTGTGGCATACTTGCATCAAACCCCGATCCAGCAGGTCTTGCAGAACATATTCAAATTCACCACATTCCTCAATAGAGTGTCCATCATTCGGATGAAGCGCACATGTTACATCCTCGTCATAATCACCTTTTAAAAGGCCCACCTTTATCAGCGCCTTGAAGATAAACTTTCTAGAACTTCGGATTTCACCCGCGTCCCTTATCAACTCATGTTTTTCATCCTCGATGGCATTCGTTGAGGCATTCCCATGCCCAGAAAGCGGGTTATTCTCAATGTTGGGTTTATCTTCTTGAAACTTTAACCACCCAGAGTCGATTAGAGCCTGTACTTTGTGTTTAAAAGCCAGACACCTCTCAGTTGAGTGACCAACACCTCCTCCATGGTAACTACATTTGGCCTCTGCATCATAACCCCTGGGGTACGGAGGTTGCATGGGCTTCATTGGACAAATAGCAACCAAACCCCTTTTGACGAGATGGGGTAACAATTCTGTGTAAGTTGTAGGGATAGGGGTGAAATTAACAAACTAGTTCCTTCTTGGGTAAGGGTTTTGGCCCGCATTCTGATTTGGACCCACAATTGCCCCAGCCCTCCAAGTATCAGCTGGGGGCAAAGGCGGTTGATAATACCCTTGTTGTTGTTGAGGCCTGGCTTGATGAGCAAACGCCGCATTAGCTGCAAGAGGGGGTTGCCCCAAGTATGGTCGGAAGCTATGAGTGGGAGCTTGACCTCTCCACACAGGCATTGCCGATGCCGCATGCACATCCCCTTCCTTCTTCTTTCCCGCATTGAAATTGGGTTTTTTGTAATTTGCGGTTGCGGGTGAACTGTATGCAATTTTCCCACTTTTAACCCCAATTTCTATCCTTTCGCCTATTATAATGATATCAGCGAAATTGGCAGACACGTTCCCGACCATGTGCTCGTAAAATGGCGGCTGGAGAGTGTTCACAAACATTGCCACCACCTCCCTGTCATACAAAGGTGGTTCGACTTGTGCAGCTAACTCCCTCCACCGTTGGGCATATTCCTTGAAAGTTTCGTTGTCCTTCTTTGACATATTTTGCAGCTGCAGTCGATCCGGTGCGATGTGCGTGTTGTATATATACTGCTTTACAAAGGCGTTTGCCAGGTCTGCCCAGCAACGAATTCGAGACGGCTCAAGATGGGTGTACCAGTTCAACGCTACCCCAGCCAAATTGTCTTGAAAAAAATGGATGAGTAGCTTATCATCGTAAGCGTACGCAGCCATCTTTCTACAGTACATGGTCAGATGGCTTTTCGGGCAGGTATTACCTTTGTATTTCTTGAACTCCGGTGCTTTAAATTTGTGTGGTATCATCACCTCGGGAACCAAGCTCAGCCTCGCAACATCTCCAAACCCATAGCTTTCGACCCCTTCAATGGCCCTCAATCTCTCCTCCAGAATTTCCAACCTACTCTTGGCCCCATCAGCACTACTAACTACTCCCTGCAACATGGTGTGTGGTATGACTTTGGCTGAAGAGCCCTCTCCAGTACCCATATGCGGTACTGGGGTCACCCGAATTCCATCAGTTGTGTTGGTCTCATTCATTCTCGTGCCCCCTATGGGAGTCGACACTGAAACAGGTCCTTGAGTGCCGGTCAGTATTACATTAGCCGTTGGGGGAAGGGAGACTGAAGTTTGCTCTACTTCTACGTACTCTCCTGTAGGAGGAGTATAACCTGGAGGTAAGCCATACATCGGGAAAAGGACCGATTGGCTTACAGCGTTGAACATCGGGGGATAATGGTGGGCATTCCCCTCAACTCGTGCAGATGAAGACTCCCCAGTAGTCTTTAGGGATTCGAGGGCTGCCAAGATCTGGCCAACCTGGTCTTTCAACAAACTAACATCAGCCTTGATGGATTCATGCGACTCCTCCCAACTGTCCATGACTCTCGAATTGGCTCGAGTCCTGTAGGGATGTCATGGAAACTTAGCCGTTGTCCCTCACTCGTACTGCTTTATTATTTTAATCGAATCAAATTATATGAGAATGGCATATGCTAAAGAAAAATATGATGCATGCTAGTGACGGGTGGAAATCACAGGGTCATGATAACATCACTGATGGAAATTAACACAAGTTGGTACCAAACGAACATTCCGCATCTTTCATTTAAAGAAAATTCAGTTCAATACATTGCCTAAAGGCACAAAATACAATAATCTCATTTATACATCACTCCTGAGCTCGAACGATGAAGGATTTCATCTCGCCTACCAACCATTTACAATGATTAATAAAAAGTTTGATTTCTCCCGGCGGGTTACAAAAGTGGGTACTAGCTTCGGCGTCCAACACCATCTTGGGGATGTCTTCAATTGCCTCGTTTGCCAACATAGCCAATTGGGAAAAACTCCCCTTCCAGTGCTTCACAGCCTCTTCTTGCTCTGCGATGTGATCTTCCATTCGCTTCACCAGGGCTTGATGCCTTTCTTCAAACTCCACCGACCTCCACCGTTCCTCTTGTTCCTCAATATATTCCTCCATTTGTTTTATCAGAGTTCGATGCTCTTCTTCTGCTTCTGCTAGCTTCCAACACTCCTGGTTCATATCCGCCTCAAACGACATGGCCATTTCCTTCATCTCGTGCCCCGCTTTTTCTACCTGAACCTACGCTTCTCTTAGTCTTTTCAGGGCTTCTCGCTTTTCTCTTTTGGCTTCTTCGTAGAGGTGCTTCCACTGTTTTCCCTCTTCTAACGCCGCATTCTTCTCCTTCACTCTCATGGCCAACTCTTTGCTTGCGGCTGCGAGATCTTGCTTCAATCGGAATGTATAATCTCTCTCGGCCTTCTGATTTCTGACAATTTCTTCATAGGCCTGTGCTTTTTCTTCTTTGTCATTCCTCATATCAATAAAATCGTTGCGCGCAGTTTGTAATTCCTTTCCCAACCTAGCATTCCTCTCCCTCAATTTTTCCACTTCTGCCTTCAACTCCTTCATCTCTTCACTCTCTAGGTCTTGGGAGGGCTCTTCATTAACCGGCTGATCACTGATTGGTTTGAAAGGCAGTTTGACTTCCCTCACCCTCTCCAGGATCCATGTATGATAACTAACTTTGCTGTCCACCACTCCCAGCCTTAGATCCTTTTCGGCTCGCATAACGCTTTTCCAAGCACTTCTAATTTTCCTCAACGCTTCAGTGAAGTGTCCATCCTCATAATAGATGAACAATGTTGTGAGGTAGTCCGGTGAAGGCGCCCCCTTCATGGGATGTCCGAATTGCCTTTGAACCAAGACAGGGTTATAATTGATGCAATATCGGGTACCTATGAGGGGTACATTGGGAAAGTCGCCACAATGATGGATAGAGGGCTTAATCGCAAGCCAAGGAAGACGCCACTTTACTTTTCCTCCATTCAAACCAGCGAAGAATTGGGCCCACTCATTTCCTCCTTTGTCTTTAAGCCCCTGGTGTGACGGATCTTCCGATGAACACCTAACATCACTTGACCCCTTACATACACGTGCAGTCATCCATGCATACAGCGCCGGCAAACAACAAAGAATTTTTTTCCCTTTTCTCTCATGGCAAAAACTCATGGTCCCATAAACATCTGCAAGTACTGCTGTTACAGGGTTCTCTGATCTTGTCTTTTTTGCCACGAAGACATCCATTGCGGTATAATCCACAAAGTCCTCTACCTTAGGAAACAACATGACGCCATACAAGGTAAGTGCTAACACATCCATGAAAGTATCCCAGTCTTCCCCGTCGGCTAGATGATGCAAGTACTGTTCCAAATACCCTTGTGTCAATCCACGTACCTGATTCCTTGTTGCCAACCTGTCTTCAAGTTCCTTGGGCTGTAATTTCATTATGGCGGCAATAGTAGAGATAGAAGCGTGATGCTCCAAGTGCTGATACGGCGTGGTACCCTCCAGTGGTAAACCGAGGATATGCTCAAACTCTTCTATGGTCGGTGCTAGTTGGAAGTCTTGGAAGGTGAAACATCTCAGCGGGGAGTCATAATACTGTGCTAGGGCTGTGATAACAGGCCACTGTACCTCCACTTCCATTAGGCCCAGCAGGTTTCCATACTTCTTTGTGAAGGCTTCTCTCTTTATAGTCTTTAACCTCTTGCCTAAATTTATCAGCCCTGTCAAGTTTCCACTATGAGTCCTCAGGCGAGATTTCTTTCTTAACACGGCAGAGTCGGTCTGTTGTGTAGCACCAGATCTTGCATCAACTTCCATCTTGTATGAGATCAAGTGAACACCTGTGATTTCCCCTAAAACCAGCATGTTACCAAATGATGAATGAACATGATGCATGAAAATATAGTGAAGTAAAACAATATGATGAAAAAAAATGCATGTATGGTATGAGAATGCAAAGTCATTATTTTTGAAAAAGAACAAACAGTGTGAGAGTTACAGGTATATACATTTCTCCCTTTGTGCCCTAATAGAGGTTCAACGCTTTGGAGTTCAAGGTCAAGTACATGCATTCTCACAAGGATGGTACCATGAACCTAAAGATCAATGGTCACTAGAGCTATGGCCCCCTTCATAGCATCTCCACAACAGTCGAGTAATCAACTAGGTGTGAAGACACAAATGAAGAAAACAAACTCTAGTTGGGGTTCTCACGATAGCCAAACAGGAAGTATGTCCCAAGTGGCACCGCTACACAACCCCTCTATTTCTAAGTTTCACTCAGACCCGGGCATAGGGTCCCACTCATGATATGCATAACGTGTGTGTGTGAAGGGAGAATGCAATGCAAACCCAAACCCTCACCTGCAAAACAACCAGAAAATTTCCCAGGCAGATATAAACATGTTTTCTACCCTAGGTTTCAATATAGAACAATCCAAGCAACTTATCCAATTATTCAAAATATCAAACATAGATAAAGAAAATGGGAAGGAAAACATAAAGAAAAACCACACCAGAATCGTGTATCTAATTAAATGGCTTGACTCTCTAAAAAACTCCCCAGTGGAGTCGCCATCTGTCGCAACCGGAATCGCGACGGGACGACGATCCAGAAAAAAGAAACGGGTTTTTGAAAAGAGATTTGGAGTCGCCACCATAGTTTATTTTGGAAAACTACGGAAAAACCATAAAATGATAAGACACAGTCCGCAAAAACCAGATTCTGGGTTCGGGAGTCGGTTACGTGTAGGGAAGGTATTAGCACCCTACAACGCCTGCCCTAAGGCAGTACCTTTAACTAAATACGCGAATTTGATGTGGTTTTCAAAATGTTTAACTATCCCTAAAATAAAATTCTAAATAAACAAAATATATTTTTTAGTTTTTTGAGCCCGACAAGGATTGACCTTGCTCCTACGTATTCTCATTCAAAATGAGAAATCAGGGTTACGTAGTTCTTTTGAAAATGTTTGAGAGATTTGTTTGAGAGATTGATTGAAAGATTTGTTTGAGAAATTGATTGAAAATTCATTTTGAAATGATTTTGGAATTTTTGGGAAGTGAACCTGACAAGGACTAGCCTTGCTCCTACGTATCTCCACTCTTGATGGAGAATCAAGGATCACGTAGTTCTGGGGAGGATGATGATGATCGATAACAGTGAACATGAACCAATATCCACAACACTAAGAGCAATCAAAGATAGTCATAGGCAAGCCTAGCAACTTCAACATACATATGTGCATATGTGCAAGAGCAAGCAAACAACTCACTAAAACAACATTACTTACCTCTCGAAGATCCACTTACTATGGTAAGCTTGCGTTTCCAATGAATCCCCTTCTCCCTTGAATGGCCGACTTCTCCCTTCTCTTTGCTGTGAATAATGTCTCTGGTCCTTCTTTGCAAGTGCCAATGGTGAAGGCTCGAGAGACAGTGTGTGAAATCCTCCTCCTCTTTGCTCTCCAAAACCAGAATAATAATGCCTTCCCTCTGCTCTCTCTGCGTTTTTGCGCAATCCTCTGTGTCCCCCCCAAATCGCTCCGTACCCAATTTCGTACGTAAAAACCAAAACGTTTCTGCCACCCCGCCACTCGCAGCCACGGTTTTCTGCTCTTCCCTTCCAACACGCACACCCCGTACCTTGTCTCCTAACCCCCAAACATTCTTTTCTCCTTTTTTCTTTTTTCATCTTACTAAAAGACAAAAATACCTTTTTCTTCTTTTTTTTTCTTATTTTTTATTTATTTATTTTTTATAATATTAGAACAAAATAGAATATAAATGGAATAAAACTACAAAAAACAAAAATAAAAAGAAAAAGAAAATAAAATAATAACAATAAAAATAAAAAGAGAAAAAAAGAAAAAGAATAAGTAAGGTGAGAAATAAAAATAAAAATAAAGATAAAAATAATATAGGAACATAATAAATAAATAATAAAAAAAATCATAAAATAAGTAAATCAATAAAAATAAAGGGATAGAAAGCAAAATAAAGTAAAACAGTAAAAAAATAGAAATAAAAATAGGAACATAAACTACAGTAAAAGCCAAAAAAACAATCCGGACGAAATTTGGTATTTACAATATTTGTTCGAGCATTCAGATCTACATAGGATATTTTGGAGAAGGGCAACCCAATTCTAAGCCTTATTACAAAGTTTACATGTGGATAAATCCAACCTCTTAACAAACTTCCAAACCATTCTTTTCGCTTGAAAAATTGCAACTATAAAAGTCCATGTTGCAAATGTAATTAATGAAAGATGAACCTTCAAAGAGGCAACCAATCAGATTTTCCCCCAAATTAGAATTAAGATAAAACAAATAAGGCTCCCCATTTTTTTGAAATAAAAGGCAAACTCTAGAAAAGTGGTGAGGGGGGAGGGGGGAGTAAATAGATTTTGAAAATCTTTTTGCAATTAGTGTTAGACGTTGTTTGCAGGAGATAAACGGTTTGTAGACAATATTGAACACTTAAGGATTTTCAAAAGCGTTTAGAAACACAGCAAAAGAGAGCAAAGATGAAAACTCATTTTTATTCTAGTTCACTCCAACTTCCAACTGAGCTACGTTCAGTTCTCCCTTATGCACTCTTAAAGTGTTCCACTAACTTTAAAAAGTTACAATGAGTTTCACTACTCTTGGTTTTACAATGAGTTTCACTCCTTGTTTTTCACTAGTCCAAGTGTCTAAAACTGTTTAATTCCTCCTAAGTTAAACAACCAAATGTTTTAAATCAATTTTTATTTTCCAAATATAATAAAGTGTTTTTTTTAAAAAAAAAAGTACAGATTGAAAAGCTCTCGTAAAGAGGATTTAAATCAATACAAAGTATATCGAGAAAACTTGTTACAAATAATTTTCTTTTTCAAAGAGCTAGACGATGCAACAACAAGATAATATATGCAGTTATGGTTGTATATTTCTTTTCTTCATGTGGTCTTCGTTATATAAACAACTTCAAAAAATATTCATTACTTAGAAATATTGACTTTGATGTAGGTGAGTAACCTTTTATACGAAGATACCATGTTAGTTTTGTAGAAACAAATGTGTTACTTGTACGGATTAGTCAAATAAAAAGCAATGATGAAACACTCTTAATTAATATCACGTTGAATCAAGAAACAAAATTACATTGCTATATCTACCAAATAGGTTGTGTACATGTTATTCACATTGTTGATTTTAATTCCTATAAGGTAATCACATTAAGATAAGATATTACTTTATTCCTGATTGTATATAAAAAAATATTTTTGAACTACAATTGTTAAGATAGATCATCAAAGGACTACTAATATATTTTATAAATTCTATTTGACTAGACAATGAAATCACCTAATAAAAATATCACCTAATAGTCATCAAACAAAAATGATAAATCTCTTTAAGAGAAAAACAAGTTATATATTGGGAAAGTATAAGTTATCTATTGGAGTCGGACCTTTTTTATGATATTTTTAAAGGGGAGAAAGATGGAGAGAAATAAAGTTTAAAGCATACAGGATAGAGGGGAAAAAGGGAAATATCAAGCTAAGGCAGAGCTTAGATGAATAATAAAAATAGTAGAACACCCATCACCATCTCCTACCTACCTTTATGAAGATAAAAACACAAATCCAGTTATACTGATTTTCTCCTTCTAAGTTGGGGCTGGGGGCAGGTTGGAGTCCATACCCATAATACATATTCAAATCAATATTTAGATGTTAATCCAAAAATGAAGCCCAGACAGCATTACTTATATTATTCATCTGGTAATGATTTCATCAATAGCACAAATACTATTAGGAAACAACCTTGTTTTGCACAAACAGCAGATTCTCTTTGGTAAAAAATATGAAAAAAAAAGTATTGCAAAAAACAGCTAATTAGATATTTTCATCTCCTTTAAATAAAATATGTGTAATTAAAACCCCAACTTATATAAAACTTGTAAATAAGATATTACAAGTCACTAACGCTGTAATTGGAAATGAAACTGCGGTTCCATTTTCTCATGTATAATCCCCAAGAACGGTAGCCTAAGATACTCCCCCAACGATATGGGCTCTGCAATCAAAACAACACTGGTCTTCCCTGCAGAAGAACACACTGCTGGAACAGCACTTGAGACATCAGATTTCGGAAGCAAACAATTGGCCAAAAGTGCAATGTTTCCAGTGGAAGTGTAGCAGCAACTTTCCCAGAAACGAGGTGGCGAAACGCAGTTCACAGCGTCAAGGTCAATCTCAAACAGATCCTCTTCCTCTTCCAGTTCAAAATCTTGGGAAAGTGAAGAAGTGGTCATGGTCTTGTTTATGTTGTTGCATAATAACATGGGTATATATATAAAGTGGGAAAATTTGGATGATGTTGAGGTGGATGGTGGCAAGTATAACGCTCCCCAACAAATGTGAAAAGGGTAAAAAAGGATCAAAGAGTGGTGTTTGTGTTATGAACATGTTATAATCCTCTAAGCTGCTCCACCATAATTCAACGCTCATGCTGCTGACTTATATATTTTATTAAGTTTCACCAAAATCATATGATATGGAGTCAAACGTAGAGCTACCTACCCAACAGAATGGAAAAATGCTCCCATCATCTTAGTTACATAGTAATGAAGTACCAATGCCACCTTTCTTTTCCAAACCTACAAACATAAAATATTAATGCAAACAACAACCAACACACAACTCACCAAACTCATATTCAACCTTTCTCATATATAACTTATGGTTGCATGTGAAAATTTTCTAAAAGTAGAAGCTCACATTGACAACCTCAATGTGGACACAACACAATCTATATTGGAAAAAAATTCCTCCACACCAAAATCAATCATTTCACAATCACTTGGATGAATAAAATGATCGTAAAAAAAATATAACTTTTGTATTTGTAAAAAATAAAGTACAATTTAGTAAAATGTGGTGTCCAATGAGTATAAAAAAAAACTGGGTGTCAAAATATTATTATCTATCTATCTATGCACCAAATGTTAAATAACTTGTGTAGTGTTGTGAAATTTATGTTCAATTTTAATTTTGGCTAAAATTACACTTTTTTGAACAAAGCAAACACTAGCTCCAAAACTAATAACTGGGTGATTTGAGTAGTGATAGTTAAAAAAATTGAAATCCTGTACTTATATTATATATATATATATATATATATATATATATATATATATATATATATATATATATATATATATATATATATATATATATATATATATATATATATATATATATATATATATATATATATATATATATATATATATATATATATATATATATATATATATATATATATATATATATATATATATATTAACGGATTCAGGGGTTGTTTCTTCAAATTTAGAATAACGCTTGAGGGAAAATGATTATGAACCCAGTGGTGTGCCTAATCGATGGGCCAGTAGTAGCCCAAATAAGAAAACAAAACCAAATGGGTATTGCTTTCTGCACCCTATCATTTTCTTCATGAACCTTATCGATTTCTTTAATTTCAGCTTTTGCCCTTATTTGAAAGTTACTTCCGAAAATCTGAAATATAATTTGGAATTTAGTTTCCGGAAAAATGAAAATATGTTTCTGGAAACAAATTTGCCGAAAGTTTTCTCTGGTAATTTTTTTTTTCCGAAACTGACTTCCAAAATTCATTTTCCGACTTACCTCTTCCAGAATTTTCTTTTCAGAAAAATGTGTTTTCCCTTTCGGAATTCATTTTCTAGATAATATTTTTCTCCTTCCGGAATCCATTTTCCCATCAACGTTTTTCCCCTTCCGAAATCAATTTTCCGGTCAGCCATGTACTCCTTCTGGAATTACCAGACAAAATAAGGAGTCCAAAAATAGAAGCACGAGATTGAGGAGGAAGATTTTTTAAACCTTAGGCATTTATGAAAATTAAAACGTAGAACAAAAAATATTTGAAAGCACCAATTCAAGAGAAACAAATATTGTATATAGATTGAAAAATAAACGAAAATTAAAAGAAAGAAAGATTCTAAGAATTACAAAAGAAAAAGGAAAATTGAAAGAAATTTGACTCGGAAAATAAAAGAGCATTGATTTTGAATTGGCAAAGTATAAAAGAAACATAATTTTAAAATGGTGAAAAAAGGGATAGAAGTTAAAGGAATGAGTAAAGTGATTTAAGTCTAAGAGCATGTGTGCATGTATGAGGTTTTGATTTCAATGTCATAAGGAAAAAATATATAACATTAACAATTTGATGTGTGATGTATGGTTGGGATTCTAAGAGTATACTATAATATTCGTGAAATACATTTACATCAATTTGAATACCCAAAAGTAAATAATAAATGTAATATAATATTAGCTTTAAAATGTTAAGTGTAGATATTGAGAACGTTTTAGTTTTAATACAAGTGAAAACATGGGTCTAGATAGGTGTATACATGAACAACTTTCTCATATTATGATAGATATGTATGTGTCCAGCTGAGTTTATATAATCTTTATACATACATACATATAGATTCCTGAGTTAAAATATAAGTTTGACATTGTTTCTTCATTTTTTGTCCTGCCTATACCCTCGGGATATGCAGTAGGTATTTATATTAGCTTATAAGTATTGGTATATGTTTGAAGTTGTATATGTTTCGGACGTTTATACCAATTATGTAGAATGTCATTGTTTATTTAGTTTTTTTTTCTATTATGTTTTAGCATTTTATATATATATATATATATATATATATATATATATATATATATATATATATATATATATATATATATGATAGTCTTTGAAAGTCGGAAGATTTAAAATAAATAAGTACTTCTGAAAAAAGGTTTTGAAATAGCTTAATACGTCTCGGTTATGAAAATAAAAAACAAAATCTTTCAAAAACTGGGTGACATTTTTTAAAATTTTGCACAATTATAGGTTTCAGTTCTACTCTTATATTTTAAGTTTTATAAAGAATTGAAATCTATAATTTTTCAAATAATTTTAAAATTTGTAAATAATTTCAAAAATAATATAGGTGACACTTTTTAAAATAATTGCATAATTATATGTTTTGATTTTTTAAAGAATCAATACCTGTTCGTTTCTTAGGTTAAAATTACATTTTTTTTCAATGTTTTTTCATTTGAGTCGTTGCATCAGTTTACTTTGCTCCTTTCCTTACGCGAATTACATTGACTCTTTCATCGTTACTTCTCTACTCTCCTTCCTTCTCTTCCTTATAGCCAATACGAAGTATGTCACCATTTTGTCACTACGAACATCCGTTTTCTTTCCATTTTGAAAGTTGTTAGAAATTTGTTCTTTCGTCTTTATTTTATTTTCTGTTTTATAATTTTTTTTCTTAATGCTAATATTTTTTTAATCTATTTTATTCAATATGGAAGTGACAAAAGGTAATTGTAAATCTGTTTTAAAAAAAACACGGTGATTCTACGATGAAAAATATATGAGATGAAAAAAAATTGAAATTTAAAATGTATATATAAGAATAGACTTTAGTTAAAAAAATCAAAGCATAAAGTAGAAAATAAGCTTCTAATGTCTAAAATTATATATTTTTTATCTCGTTCGATTAAAAAACTAAAATATAATTGATACAGGAGTCTTTGGTGAAGACACTAGAGCTTTTAGGAAAAGAAAATATTGTATGTCTATATGATTTTTGGCTATGATTTATTTTCATATGTAAGTATAATGGAGTATAAATCAACGGATATGGATATAGTATCTTTAAAGCAGTGAGATAAATTATGAATGTAATAGTAGTAAAAAGAATGTGAGAGAAATAAAAAGAAAAAAAATTTATCTGACAACAAAGTTAACCTTCTAAAGTTTTACAACTAGATATATCTTAGAATCAAGAAAGAAATGTCTTGAAATTTTTTTTCTCAATTAATAATTTTTTTCTAAAAAATTGTATTTTTGTTTCTTATTTTCTACAAAAATATTAAATTGGTTTTTTTTTCTAAATTAAATTTTTTAATTTTGTAAATGTGATATAATTTGTTATTTTTTATTAGTTATGTATTGATAGTGTTAAATATGTGTGAATTCATAGTTTTTTATATCTTTTTTTTTAAAAATTGCACATATTTAGTTAGTGTCATGCCACTTTTGTAATATGGAAGTGATAGTTGTCCCATAAAGTGTCGTTGTTTTAATGTCAATTTGATCCTTGTATTTGTTATTTTGATTCAATTCAATCTCATTTTTTTTAAAATTAATTCATTTCACCCTTTTCAAATTGATACCAAATTTAGTTCTTTTATAAATGTTATACTAATACTTTTATTAAAATTTACACAAGCAAAGACATCAGTCCTACTCAAAGAGATAAGGATTACTACTAGACATGACTAAGAGTACACAAGCACAAGCAAGACACACTTAAAACCCACAGGATTCCTAAGGAAAGAACTACTCTGATACCATTAATGTAACATCCCAAAATATATAGTATAAACTATATTAAAGAGAAGCTACAAGCATGATAAAGTATACAGTTATTCATTTAAGATATAAAGTGTTACCTTTACAGTCATCCAAAAACAACTATAAATTTAAACTTTATATACATACTAAAGGATACTCCAAAGTTATACACAAACGTCTACTAAACTAAATCAACTACTCAGCAGCATCGCCTCCATCCAAAGCTTTGTCCAGAGAAACCTCTTCTTCCGCTGCTCACATCCAAATGATGATCATTGCAGAAGATGAACATCAGGACATACAAAATACAAGCACACAACAGGGTAAGTTAGTTTAAACAAAGGTTAATCATACATCAATTTATTTAACTTCATATAATCATATTATTCATTCACATCACATAAACTCTTCACACATAACACCACACTAACTTTGACTGTTCGGACTTAGAATGATTGCCGAGCTATGACGGGTCGTGCACTCGTGGTGGCTTCTACTGCTTTGCAAAGCCATTGCCAATGGGTACCCTACCACACTCACGAGGTTAGTCCGTTATCACTCACCTTAGGCCATACTGGAAGCACCCAAGACTAGGACCTCCTGCTACTCCTCACGACATGGATCAATCCTCTCTACTTGAGAATTAAAGACTATTGGAGTTTCAGGATAACCCCCAAGACTAAGCTCCTGCATTCATTCTACACTTACTTGAATCTCAACTAGAGATTTCACTTTGAATCACAACATAGGGCACCACCATGTATCCTCTCCTTGAGGATCATGGAATTACGTCCATTAACCATACTTGAAACTTACACTTTGAAATCACCAACTTACACTTTGAAATACAACATACATCAATAACCAATGATATTACATAACACAACTTCAACTTACTTCATACAGCACTCAATGTTTCATGTAAAACAACCTAAGATCAAAAGAAGACTGAACTAGAACTGAAACCCTCGCACAGCGCACACATTCGCATAGCGAAACTAAAAGCTTCTCGCATAGCGACCTAGCTCGCTATGCGAATCCTCAAACAGAGACCACACCCTCTAAACCATTCGCATAACGGTTATACTCGCTATGCGAATAAACCATGAGTTGAATCAGACCCCAGACCCCTCGCATAGCGTCCCAACTCGTTATGCAAGAATCTCAGACAGTGGCTCATGCTCCTTAAGCACTTGCAGAGCGAAACTCATTTGTTGTTCGAATAAAAAGAATAATAGTTCCAGACCCAACCAGTAGCATAGCGACTTGATTCGCTATGCGGATCGACAAACAGAGAGCAACCCTCTCAAACCATTCGCACAGCGCACCCAATCGTTGTGCGAATGCCTTGGCAGAGAACACCTCACCAAGGTGACTCGCTATGCGAATCTATTCGCACAGCGAGTCTGCATAATCTACAAAACGAAATTCTGCAGAATTATGCAACTCAACCACAACTTACCAATTCTACTCAATTTTCCCAACTTCTAACACTCCTAGATTGTTGTACAAACTTATAAACCTTCCTACCATCAATCTAAAGTGTTTATGCATCAAATCCTACTCTAAAACCTCAATTTCCTCAACTTAGAGACTCAAATTCCAAATTACCACTTTGAACCTGTTTTTGACCATTTTGATGACTCAAACAAGTCACATATGACTTATCTAAACTACCCTAGCAGACTCTAACAGCACTTGACCTCTAATGCTCAAATTCCCTACCTCACTTCCTCTAAATTTACTTAAACAAGCACAATTCACTTCACATTTTATTTGATCACCACTATAACAGATTACTCACAATGTTATATTCAATTACAGTAGCACACAACATCTAATTCAGTTCATAATCATCATTTCACAATTTTCACAATTTAACATTCAAAGAACGTACACTCACAACCTAAATTTTCAACCAAACAGCACTATAACACAATTTATCACACACAGAACAAACTACTAACTGAAATACAACCTAGCTTCCCTTACCTCAGAGATTAACAGTCCAGCTCACAAAGTTGCTCCAACCGTACCTTGCACTGCAAGGGAACTCAACAAAAACCTACAACTCACCAATTAGTGATAGAGAACAACTCCTAGAACCTAAATTGAGCTGAAAAATTGAAGAAGAAAACTACTAGACACATGCAACAACACTACTCTGCATGATCCAAATCAAGAACAAGAGAAGAAAGGGGACCAAACAGCTTACCAGCTAGAATCACATAATTGATCGGTCAAGATTGAAGCTCTCAACGCCAGGATTGCCTAGGCACCTCCTAATCGTCGAACAGATAACTCAGCAGTTAGAGATTGTAGACAGAAGTCAGAGAACTCTGAGGAATAGAGTTCTAGAGAAATGAAGTGTTCTTAGAATAATGAGAAGTGTTTATAAAATTCTATTTATATTATAAGATTATTTTAAAGTAAAATAATCTGTCTCATTATTTTAATACATCTATCTGCTCTATAATACTCTATTTTCTAGGTCTTTACAAACTTCATTTAAAATTGTTTTAAAATTTAAATTTATTTGTTTAAAATTGTTATAAAATTGTTTTAAAATTTTGCATTTGAATTTATAAAATTATTATGTTTAAACCAACGCTAACATGTATATAGAAATTATTGTAGTTTATCCATTTTAAAAATATACAATTATTTGAAATATAATTCAAATAAAAAACAACATAAAATTATTATGTAATAAAATATTAATACAAATAAAGTTCAATAAAAATATAAATCTAAATAAACTTAATTTTGTTTAAAATATTTAATAAAAATAAGTATAACATTTATATAAAAATTAAATTTGATTTCAGTTTGAAGAGAGAAAAACTTACTCAATTGAAATAAATTGATACTGAATTGAATTAAAATAAAAAATATATGACCAAATTAATGACACTATGCATGACAATGATACATTATATTGTTAATGTCATACCAAGTTAATCACAATTTTTAAAACTAAAGACATAATTGAAACAAAAAATAAATATAATTTAAGATATTTGTACGAAAATGAAAATGAAAGACATGATTAAACCTAAAGATAATCCTATATTATATATATATATATATATATATATATATATATATATATATATATATATATATATATATATATATATATATATATAAACTAAGTAATAAAGGGGTAAAGGAATGAAAAAAATAATAAAATTATTTTTTAACACAATAATAAAACAAATCTTAATAAATAATTATATATATATATATATATATATATATATATATATATGTATAACATTATTAAAAAATGCTACCACTTATTAAGAAAAACTTATTAATCATATATTAGTGTTATCCTTTGAACCGAGGCAGTATCTTGGACTCTACTGCATAAATCCATTCAATGTAATCATAAATCAACTTCTTAAAAGTATAAATCAATTCAATGTATTCATAAATAAACTTTGAAGCATAAATCAATTCAATGTACAAAGTTAAACTAATAATAATGTACAAACTTAGAAATTACTATATCCTAATACTACATAGTATTATATAGCTGAATTACATATTTAGTCAGTGCTTTCCTTACGAGCTTAAGTGATTTATCTGCAATTGAAGTAGTAAAATTGAATCTCTGCATAAGACACAGTGATTTTAATTACTGTATACGAAATCTAAACTATAGAGAAAATAAAATTCAAACCAAAATATTATGGCTTCCCATCCACTAGTAACATGTGCACGAATAGTGGTCATCATCCAATACATGAGGTAGTAACCACACTCATATGACCCGATTTGTCTATTATACTACAATATATCATCATAATTATAAAATGTTAAGTAACATCATTAGAATGGTAAAAAATGTAACAAAGTATGGACTAAAATAGCAAACTTTAAGGGCCAACCATGCAAACTTTTTAGTTGTAGCAGTTCATCTCCCAAACAACATCATATGTGCTGCAAGAGAACTATTAAAACAAAAATAGCTTTAGCATACATTTATATAACAAAGAAAGTTGAAACATATTGAGGTTCTTACCAATTTACTACTTGTCTAAGAAGGTTGGGAGGAGACTTGTGCAATAAGCAAAACCAGACACTAGTGTTCTCCGGTATGGAGATCACAAGTAGGTGCCAATGACGCCTGAAATTGGTAATAACTTAATTGTCGATCATATACTAAAATCATAAATGAAACTTTAAAGTTAACAAACTTCACTTACCCAAGTATATAAAGGAGAAAATATATCTCCTTCCCCATTGCAAAGTAGCCAGTGATGTATGCTTAGATGTCATCAAATTTATTTCCTTCATGAGTCATATAGGGGTCAATGAAACCGTATACATCATTGAACCCCATCTTGTTACTGACACCAAACATATACCTGAAATCAAGAAATGATCTGATATAAGTAACTTGATAGAACAATTTTATATAAAAAAGTTCTCATAAACTTACATCATTCACAACTGAATGAGTGTAATATTAATTTCTTCTCTCCCCAAAGTAAGCCCCCTAACATCTTGCTGATGCAAGTACAATGGGATCTTAGCATGTCTTCAAAATCTAGTAGAATCCCATGGTACAATCATCGGCACATCTACAATGATGTTACAAAGCTCGTCTAAAGCACCAAGTGGGTCGTCCTTAGATAAATGAGTCTTCTTCAGTGTAGGACTTCCCTCTTGACATGTCTCTTATTACATGAAAAAATGGTTATGTTCTAACGTCAATAAGAAGTAAAGCTTAAAATTTAGAAGTATATAGTAGGAGTGTTTACCGAGGGGTCAGATACAGCATCAATTAATTGTCTAGGCCAGGCGGCAAAGCACTTAAATGCTCATGCCACAGTGAAAAAATCCTTTGTAGGCACAAGAACAATGGCATCTGCTACGATGACTTCATCCACCGAGACCTTAACCTCATCTTCTCCTAGCTCCACACCGTGCACTACAATGGCTGGCTCATATACTATGCCACGAGCCACTAGCATGGTCCCAGTAGGAGATAAAACATATAGTTGACATGGACGAGTGTCGTCCATGTCGTCCCCTAGGGCACTGGCAGCTGAGCAACTTTCTTTGTTGCTTCTACTTGTCAAATTAAATGTTAGGTTATACAAAATGTAAATTAATGAACAAAAATGATTATTAAGTTTACTTGTAGGAGGGACATGTTCCGCTATAGGATATGGCACCGGATGATGCAGTTGTCGCGACCCATCAAATTTGATGTGCAAATAAGAATGCAGTATAGTGCTAGGAAGTGACTCCTAGGTCGTCTCTCAAGGACCAAATGTGGTTCAGGTAATAGGTCGAACATGTAGGGGGAGGTTTTGTGAAAGATTTTGTGAATGCAAATGACGAAATTAAAATTGAGAATTAAACACAACCAAATACGATTGGAAACATTAAAGTAAATGAAAACATTAAACCAAACCATCCTAAACCGCACACCAACCAGTTAATTAAATTGGACTTGGAAAATGGATGAGCTAATAAAATGAAATAAAACCAAACAAACTGGTGACTAAAAGCACATGAAAGAGGTAGCCTATGAGATCAAATGGTCTATGTTAGCCTTGGAAGCACTAGATGCATAAACCAATTAAATGCATAAACCATAATCAGCAAAAACAAGACTTCAAATTGAATGCAATAGATGTATCATATAGAAGTGCAACGCATCAAGCACCCTACAACAAATGAATCACCGAGCTTCTAAATTAAAAGAAAGAAAACACCGTGCTGCACCACTTCTTCCGTGACCGAGCCAAATGAACTCCCCTCTTCCAAAATCAAATCAGCGTGCCTTTCTCCAAATTAAATCACGTTTTCTCCTCTACTCCACGTAACCTTGTGCGTGCCAAAATCCACCCTGCGTGTGCCTTCTTGCTGGTCGTGACACCACCTTCCCCATCTAATTACCTCATGAGCCCTTTTGCTAGAGCTAGTGCCATGTGGGTGGCGGCTGGCTACTTCCTTCTTTCCATCACCGCTTCTTCATTCTAAAAGAAAGGAAGAGAAGCTTCTCATCCTGTGTGCACCTCTTCCAGCCCAACGTGTGCTAGATGAAATCAGCACCCCTTTTTATTGCAGCGTTCCTTTTTTTTTTCTCTCGGTGCCTTCCTTTAAACCAAAAATAAAAATGTAAATTGAAAACATGCCCTCACATCCTTGAATCACCGTTCAATTCTCTTTTTCTCCAAAGCAAAATGAGTCAGCGTGCTTCTCAAGATGAAACCAACGCCTCTTCAAAATAAAAGCAGTGTTCCATTGTGCTATCATGTGAACACTTCCTCCATGAATCAGCACCTCACTTCTTTTCAAATGAAATAACAACTGGAATCAAAATCACCACTGGAAGCAAAATTAAAGCATTGTCCGAAGGAAGAAAACCGAATGCGTGCTACTATCCTCTAGGAAGGAAAAACTAAATGTGTGAGGTTGAAATAAAAATCAGAACTTCATTCCTCAATCACCGTAACAGTGTTGCACACTTTCTACCATTGAAAAATAAAAAACGTTCAAATAAAAGAAAAGAAGTCTGTGAGGGTGGTGGTTGAATCACACACGTCCAGCAGCCCCCTCTTTCAAAATGAAATGTGCTTTTCTTTTATGTGGGAGGCGGTTGCCCTAGGCCGAGACACCACTCCGTCCAAGCACGTCCTCTGCTAGGTGTGTTCCCCCCTAAAAAAAATGAGTCCTCCTCCTCTTTGCTTGACGTGAATCAGCTATTGGAAGCGTGAAGCCCATGCTTGCTGGACCAGGCCGTGTTGATTGTGATACCCGGGCACTGATAAGAGGGCGGGGAGTGACGCCGGTGCAGGGAGCATGGTGCAGGGGGCACAGACAAGGAGCGGCTCCTGGCAAGGCTTCCGGTGGAAGGGACACATGGATGAATCGAACATACACCGGAATGAGAGGGATCTGGAGACTGTGTAGGTATGGGACTATACAGTTGAAGGATAGCTTAAAGGAATTGATTTGACTACTCATATCACCAAAATGCATTTACTCTGGGATGGGTGACCTTCTGGGAAGTTTTCCCGGAAAGTGTGCGAGTGAGGACAAAGCACACTGGAAAGCCTGGTGGTGGTCTGTGGGGGCAGTCAACGGTCCCTGTGAGTTGCCGGGACGTTAAATTGATGCTGTCCGCGTCTCCCCAATTGCTAATTCAACAATTTCTTCAAGGCCTCTGGACGCGACACTTCATCATAGGCCGTGTGGTGTGCACTTCTCTAAAATGAAGGCCCTTTTTCTTTGCTGGCAGTTGGACCGTGGTAAACACTCCCCCTCTCCTTTTTTTCTCCATCCGCTACCCTCTTTGCTGGACTCTTCTGTGTGCTTCCATGGGCCCATGTGTTTCCTTTCTTTTCACTAAATGAAGCCCCTTTTTTTATAAGTCCAAAGATTAAAATCACCAGTGTCCTCGTTCTTGTGTACCCTTCTTTTGTGGAGAGTCTTGAATTAAGTGACAGCCCTCCAAATGTCCCAAATTATTATTCAACAATTTCCCTACAATTAATAATGCAAATAATTAGCCTTAGATAATTCAAATTAATTAAAATAAGAATTTCTGGTCAAATTAAGCACAATTAGCAAAAATAGGGAAATACTGGACAATTAAGCACAACTCCCTAATTAAATCCGGTACAATAAACTAGGTGAAGTCAAGAAAATATCAACTCATCACCGGACGAATGCTATAATGCTCAAACTGCTGCTGGAACTAGCGCGTAACCATTTCAACAACTTCATCATACAACTCTGCCCGGACCTTCTTTGTGATCTCTTATCGGATGTCCTGCTTCAGTTTTTCTTCATACTCTTTACTTAATCCGTATGAAGATGGACGCGAGGAAGACCCAAAGAATTGTTGTATGCAGGGGTGTGTGTCACAGTTTACGCCTCGGTTCTGAGTGTAACCGAGGTAGTATATGAATTTCAAAAAGTATGTCAGCATATATCAATGATAGCAGGGTGAGTTGGCAATAGTTTATGCTTCGGTTGTTGACTTAACCTAGGTAGTAGACCTCTCACGCTTCGGTTCCTTATGAATCGAGGCATATAACTTCCCTAAAACTACAAAAATGCCACTGCGCTTTTATACGCTTCGGTTTCAGTGAAACCGAGGCATATATAGCGCGCTAAAAAACCTTTTTTTTACTAGTGCAAATGAGAGTTATGATATCTACAGATATTTAGTAGCCATATTGGTAGGTTTTTTAAGATTTTTAGTATTTTGATAGAAAGTACATATAAATATATATATATATATATATATACATATAAATATATATATATATACATATAAATATATATATATACATATAAATATATATATATATACATATAAATATATATATATATATATATATATTTTTATTGAGATGAGTGGAGGCTAGATTTAGTTTATATGTCTTATGCAATTGTGATAAATTTAATTAATACCCGTACGGGTACTTACCCTGTTTATTTAATTATGCAAATCATTTAATGTCTTAGGAGTGCTTTTAAGTGTAATTTTATGTCCATTCCTAACACCTAGAGCGTAAGATCGTCAAACTTCAGTATGATTCCTTCGTGACTGCTTGAATGAATCATTTGCATTAAGATCATGACTCTATAACTAGCTAGAGCCATATATCTCTACTCCTAGTATCTAAAAGCAAGAGATGAATTGATTGAACCATAACTTAAAACCAATTTTCACTCAATCTCAGCTAGTGAAATAAGATGAGTGATCAAGTCATCCAACAACAAATAATAAATCAAATCACAAACATATATAAATATACCAGAGGTACCACGAAGATGGATAGAAAAGAAAGCATAAAGTTTTACTGTTCCATTGATATCACCAAAGAGAAATCAGCTACTCGTGGAGTTCTGTTGCAATACAAATCCAACATGTAGACATACTATTTACAATAAAAACATAATCTTCCTAGCCTTACAACACTTTGTCTTACTATGTCTACATCTTTCTCTACTAAATGTATCTTCACTCAATGCTTAAAATAAGGACATGAGGTTTATTTTTATAAATTGTCCAAGGCAGAGCTCAACTCCAACTTTGTCGCTTGAGCTGCAAAAGTTTTATTCCAGATATTTCCAAACTACCTTTCTTAAGGCTTAAGTTGAATAGTTTGGGTTCGAGCTGTAAAAGTTAAGTTCTAGATCGTTCCAAAGGTGGGGTGCTTGAGGTTTCCACCTCATGAGGGTTTACTCATTATGGCTCAGGCTCAATTCTACTGCTTAGTCGCATAAGTCATAATTTGCCCACAATTGAATGATTTTAATCCAATTTCTCTATTTTTCCACTTTAACTCTCTTATGTTTCTTTGTTAATCCAATTTTAATTCAAGAAATCTTAATTTTAATCCAATTTGCATTGGTTACATCCTTGCTTATATATGGTTAGTAAAAAGATTTGAGTATTTCTATTGGATTCAAATTGGTTTTGATTGAATTATTATTTTAATACTAAATATATCATATTAAGTATAAAAAATATAGAGAAAATCCCAGTTTGAATCAATTTGATTATCAAAATTGCGTTTTTGGATTTTATGAATTACGCAAACTCATTGGGTGAGTCATCCTCTCATTAAGTGAAATTCAAGTTTCTTAACTCTAGAAAGCTAAGATTTTGTTGCTCGTTGGACGAGCCAAAGTTTGCAGGGTGAAACTTTAAATAGAACTCTCGATGTTTTAGTATCTAAGAGAATCAATATCTCGTCTGATGAAATTAATTTTGATAAAATCTCAAGAGGCCGGAAAGGATATTGATTATTGAGCGACTCAAGTCTCACTGAGTGAGTCTATCATAGTGGTTAGATCTCTAGGCGAACCAATTTTCTCATTGGCCAAGTCATAATCTACTACTTTTGTATGTGTGAGGCCAAGTAGCTAGGAGGTGTGTTCATAATCTATTGTGAGCTGTTGATATGATATTTGTGTGATCTGTATGCAGTTATTTTTAATGAAAAAAAATGCTATACTGAAAAGTTGTAAGTTATGTATTGAATGATGATTGGATAAGAGATTATCCTAATTCTACTAATATTGAATTTAGATATTACATTATGAAAGTTTAGGGAGATTTTTATAGTCTAAAGTGTAGTGTGAAAAGGAATCATACTTAATATACCTAGTAGGTTGTAAGAAATGACTTTGTGAGTGAATATAGTATGATAGATACAAAATCTCTGAAAGTTTATTTAATACATAAGTATTTTGAAAATAGAATTAATTGTTAGTGATTATTAAACCATTTGATTGATTAAATATATTGATTAAATGATGAATGAGATATGTGAAAAGATGTGATTATGTGAATTTTGATTCTGATAAATGTATGATATATTTTTTTAATAATACCAGTTTGTCATATTTGTATGGTTTGTGTTATTTTAATTTATGATGATTATATGTAGATTGAAATAGAATTGTTCTGCTATAATAGACTAAGGAATAATAGTTTGTCTATTTATAAGTGTATTTTATTCTTTTTTGAAGAGATGAAAATTTTATTTTAAATTGAAAGAAGAAAGTAAATATATTTACATGTAAATGTGTATATGTAAAAATGCATGAATGAATAAATAGAGTGTAACTAGAAATGAAAAATTAAATTAAACTAATAAATGTTGTTGGCCACACTGTAACTGCGGTTGACTAAACAAATTTTTACATACAACAAACATCCTATCCAATACGCCAGAATATAAGTTTTATCACAGTATTTATTTTGGATAAATAAATGACAAAACTTATATACTATACTATAAATACAAATGATGTTATTCTCCGATCAAATTCAGTTTTACCTTGATAAGCATATTGCGTAGATTATTAAAATAAATTTTAATTTTATTTGGAAAACAACACAGTTCTATGCAGTATCCAATGTAAGTTTTGTTCAAGTAAAAAAATACTAAAAGGAAAAGTGGTGTCGTTAGTAACTTTGAGAACTACGTTTAAGAATAGTCATACTGATACCTGTTAGTAGAAGAAGTTGATGTGTTACAATTAGAAGACATGTAAAATAGTTTACTTCTTCCTACATTAATTATGAAATAAATAATTTTATTATTAGCAATTTTATTATGATAGATAATTCGTTGAACTTAAAAAATAAGTTATATTATTAAATATAATTAATAACGAAATGTGTATATTAAAAATAATTAGAGAACAGAAAATTTTCTTTATTAATAATTATTAATAGTTATAATAGTTATATTATAAAAAATATTATTCATTAATAGTTATACCTTATATAATTATAGATATAGATAATAATAATAATAATAAAAATAATAATAATAATAATAAATTAACCCAGAAACAAACCTCAACAACTACGAAAAAAAAGTTAAGAATTGACAGAAAAAAAGGGGCCAAAATGTACCCTTTGCTTGAAGTTGATCCTTGGACGGCTTTTTGAGTCCCGGAACATACAGTAACCGTTCTCAGATAGTCAACCAAGTCCTAAACAAATTGAAATTGAATTCAGACTGAGATTCCCAATTTCCAGAAACCCTATTTTATGCCCCTTTTTTGCCTCTTCCCCTCTAGGGTTTCTGCAACTGCAACAATTAGCTTCCGCAATGGATGAAGAAGGTGTTGTTTTGAATGCAATGGCGTTATTCGCTTGCATAGCAATGGCCCTCTTCTACGTCGCCATCCTCTACGCTCCCACCTTCCTCCTCCGTCTCCCGCCTCCTTCTTCATTCGAAACCTACATGATTAGACGCTTCCTCTGCGCCATCGTTTCGTCTATCCTCTCCCTCTTCCTCTCCGTACTCATCCTCCCCGTATGGATGTCTCTTACCCCCTTATTTTGGTTATGTTTTCAATTTTTTACTCGTAGTTTTTCTTCCTGTCATTAAAATTATTCTCTTTTAGTTCCTGTTCTACTTTAGTTCTTACACGTATCATTTTTAATTCCCTTATAGGTAGTCTTTATGCATACCATTGTAGTATTTTTAGTCCTTGAGTTTATGACTAAAAGAGATACAAAAGCATTCTTGAAGTGACTAAAATATATTTTTAAGCAGAAACTATTTTTATTTTATTTTTCTAACTACAGAAATAAATGTATTATTTAAATGCATAGATGCATTTAGCAACTGGAGAGTTTATCAAGAGTTCTGTCTTATATTAAAATCATTCTCTTATAAGCGGTGGAAGGGTTGCCGTTGAATGAAAATAATGGTTGGAACCGAAAAACTTACATGCATTTGTTTCTATACTGTTGGTGTTTTTCAATTATCATTACAGTTTCACTTTTATAGTTGTGATATTTTTTTTATGCAAATTTATATCATGGGGATTCACTAGGTGAAACTTCAATTTTAGTTAGAATACCAAAATACATGTAAGTTTAGTCGTACGCTTTTATGAAATTGGTGGGGATTTTATAGTTATTTTGGGATATTAGCTTAGATGGTCACAATGTTTGAGTTTAGTCTTGTAATCTTTTATGGCTTTATTTTTCTATGTGTTCAGGTGCAAACTAAGGAGCTGCATCACATTGTTGGTGTATTTGGCATCCGGAGGGACCATATTGTGAGTAATGTGTATGAGTTTCGCTGGTTCAATTAAGGGATGAACGAGCATTTTATCTTGTGTGGTGATGTCAAGTTGTGTTTCTTGCTACCTTATGCAGATTTGGAAAAAGGGTCATTGCTGAATTTTCTTTCTGAAACGTGGTTTTCTGTATGAAACAGTGGCAAGCAGTGATCCTTCCTCTTTGCTTGACCTCCCTAATGTATGCTGGGTCTATCTTTGACAAGTGTCTTCTGTTACTGGCTTCTTGGAGGCAGCACGCAAGTTCTGGGGATGCCCTTTCCTTTGATTATTACAAAATTGCCTTACATCAGTTTCTTGACTGGTTATCCGAGATTTCGTCAAATATTTTGGTGTGGCGAAATTATGTTGTGGTTAGTACCACTGTCATCATTGTTCATGTTGAACCTTATGCTTCCAACAAGCCACTGAGCTTGTAGCTATTTTTCCCCTGTGCTTACAATGAGAAACTGAAAGCACTGAAGCAAATAGTTTAGTTTGGTAATTTGTGAATACAGCTTAGGTGATGTGCGTTTTATAGGATCAGTTTCGTATCTTACATGCATTATGTGAATGATTTGTTATGGTATACCTAACAGGCACCCCTTACGGAGGAGTTGGTGTTTAGGGCATGCATGATACCTTTACTTCTGTGTGGAGGATTTAAAACATACAGTGTTACACTTCTTTGCCCTATTTTCTTCAGCTTGGGTAAGTACTTATATGCCAATTCTAGGAGATGTTTAATATTGTTAAGGATATAGAGTAGAATTATCTATTCCACATCTAAATGAGTATCAGTTGTCTTTTAATATTCAAAGATGTTTTAAGAGAAGTCATCAAAAGTCCATAGTAGTGCAACCAAGGTTGTCAAACTCTCGAGTTAAGTCTTAAACTTTAATGAGTTTATGATCTTTAAGTAGATGAAACGACTGAACTCGTTCTTTTCTAAGTAAACTCATAAGCTATTTACATTCATGTAAATTCAAATAAATTTGAGTCATGAAGCCAGTTAATAGGTTTGAAATCAATCTAATTTTTACCCTACATTAACCCCACAATGACTATCTTTTTAGGACTCAAACTGATACCTATCCACACCCAGAACAGGCCACAAAAGGGAATAAATGACTTAAATATAAGACATCTCTAAGTTATATTCGCAAAAGAGGAAAATACAGCAATATAACGGATCATACTGCCCAAAGCTAGACTCCTCTAGAGCAATCAACAAGGTTCTCTATTCAACCAGACAACAAAGACCCCTCTTCCCTTCTCGCCACACCTGATACTAATAACAGAAAAACATTCCTCTTCTCTCTCTCCTCTAACTTACCACTATTCTAATTAGACCACGTTATTACCCCTGCCCTTCTTTCTCACATATACCCTTTCCCATCTTGAACTGTGCTTCACTTCTTGGGCTAGACACTCACTGGCCCATTTACTCATTGGGCCCTATCACAAAATTAGCTCTTTTTTTTAAATGTTTTCACTTTAAGAACTTGTGCTTTTATCAATTTATACATGATTAGGTTATTTATATAAATATGACCTTATTTAGCACCAATGTATAGTTCGCCACTTTTCTTTGCTATGAAGTTGAAATGTTGAATTATTGTTGTCAAAAGTATTGTGTTATGCAAGTCTACAAAAGTTTCACAAGTTTATGTTGACTTTTTGAGTTTGCCAACTGTGAGTACAACAATGGCATTCTGCCAAGTTTTGTTAAGCTGAAGTTCATCATGCCTTCAAACTGCTTATACCTGAGAATTTGTCCTTTAACTGAGTCCAATGGTGTCTTTTGATTTGTGTAATTGATCTGCCTAATGGGATAAGGCTATTGTTACTGTTGTTTGGGAAGGGACACAATAAAATAAATTCATTTTATGGTTGTAAGCTGAAGAAACATTTGCATGTGTTTGCCTGAATGGGGATGCATGTTTATGTAAGAGATTTCTTTGTATCTTTTTTAGCAGGATATAATTTCTCTAATGAATTAGGCAGACAAGGTTTTAACCGTCTCATTTAATTATAATATATGTGAAAAATAACTTGTTGCCTTTATATTTTACACATAGTACGTGAATAATTATTAACTACTAATCGGTAAAGATTACATGTACCCTAAAAAAAGGAAATGCAATGGATAAAATTTTGTCCATCATTCCTACTATGTCTCATGCACAAACCTTTTCACCAGTTACCCACAAAAACAGTTTTGGTATACACTTGAGTGAAACTAATGCATGTTTCACACAGCATAAGAGGTCAGATAAATGTTTTAACAGTGAGATAAATTTCCTTAATTTTTAGCAATTTTCATTTGGCTGTAGATTGAAGAAAATAATAAGCAGATATTATTGTCCTTTTTAAATGCAAGGCTTATTGAGATGTTTTGCTGCATTATTGGTTTGCAGCACATTTAAATCATTTTGTGGAGATTTACGCCAAGCAAAATTACAGAATAATGAAGGCTGTTATGGTTATAGGTATGGATGTTTATGTTATTCATCAGCTCCTGCATTTGTTATATCAACACACTGGCTAAGTCGCTGTATCTTTTATAGAGCATTTAAGTTTTTGAGGCATTTCAAAGAATCTCAACTTAGTATTTTTGGATGATAGTCTCACTGCAAAATATTTCTTACAGGTCTCCAGCTTGGCTACACTGTTGTCTTTGGGTCATATGCATCTTTTCTTTTCATTCGAACTGGTATGTGGCTTTAATATATTTGGTCTGACTGCTATTGTTGATGATAAATTGCACTTCTGAAACAGAAATTTAGATACATTCAACATTGCTAAAGAATTGAATGTATAATGACTGAGGGAAATGACTCAAATTTATCCTTTATACCGGACAGTGAATTTACTTCGAGTTTAAAATACAGTGAACCCTTTTATAAGGTTTAAATACCTTTTTGATCCCTGTATTAGCATTGGTCCCTATAATAGTTTGATTTTTAGTTCCTATAATAGTTTGATTTTAGTCCCTGTAGTTTGATTTATTTGGGTTTTGTCCCTGCCACTAACAACATAACACCATACATTCTTCGAGAGACAAGTCATACAAAAATGAAGACTAATGTTTGGTGGTCAAAATCTAAAAAATAAAGCTATAGTAACTGAACCAAATATTTGTTGGACAAATGTAACGTAATGGCACTTGCCTTAATGTACAGAAAGTTTCTCTGTTGTGGGTTGAGGTTGACATGATAGGAAAGACATCATGAAATTATATTACTATGACTTGGTATCATTATATTCACGCTGTTCATTTAGCCTTAGACGTAAAAGATATAGTTATTTTTTTAAATTGGATACATTCTAGTAACCTATTTTTGGGGATTAGTTCTTTTCTAATGAGGAGCCAACGTATACGGTTTTAGGATGGCCTATCCTTCTTTTTTCCTGTCTCTTATATTTGTTTCTGGCTGATGTTTTTCAGGACACCTTGTAGCTCCTTTAGTGGCGCACATATTTTGTAATTTCATGGGACTGCCTGTATTGTATTCTCAGAGAAGTAGTAAGTTGCTTATTAAAAAAGTAAATTGCAAATGTGACTTCTATGGTTGTGATAGTAAATTGCAAACTACTATAAGCCTCTTTGCTTTCAATTTTTTCTTTCCTTCATTTCGTTGAATTATTCTGAGCTTAGCATAATGTAGAGCTCAAAAAAGTGCTGCAAGTTATAATAGTTTTAGAAATTTAGTTTCAGTTGGATTTCTGACTGTAGGTATAATTATTATAAATTTTAAATTATTAGTAATGACTTACGTTTTACTATTAATTAATATTCTTTTATAACTCTTCTGATCATGAATTATTTACTAAAATGTGAAACAAAGAATGGAAAACTATGAAAAGTACTTTCATATGTTACCATTTTTTTAGCTTTCTAAAATTGATGTACTTGTTAGTTACTGAATTTTGTGTGAGATCAATATTGGGGCATCTAAGAAATTGTACTTGCTACATACAGAATTTTAAATTTTAAAGTTTGGTACATACATGACAAAACATTACATGGTTGGGTTAAAAGCATGTTTATTTTAACCAAAAGCCTGTTCTGTGATTGAAAGTATGTTTATTTTAAGTAAGGTTTCGCGAGCATGAAAGTTGAGATATGGTTCTGATATTATTGAAGTTTTAGATCTAATATCTATGTTGACACAAGAAGAAATCGCACTCTTTGTAAGACCTATATTGTGCATGTATAGGAAGATTTATTTTATTTTTTAAAAGAAAAGAGGGGGCCAGGGAAAATAACAGTGTTAGTTAGTACGATAAACTGTACTCATGGTCTGCTCATCTTTTGTCATGGAACTCTGGATAAGTTGATCTGTGGCTTACTATTCATTTCCATTTAAATGTGGTTTTGGACTTATTCATTTGTTTCTGTTTCTTTTTCAGGGATTGTAAGTGTAACATTCATAATAGGATTCCTGGGCTTCTTGTGGCTTCTTTACCCAATGACGGGCCCAGATTTGTATAATGATAGAATAGATAACTGCAGTTGTTGGCAAGGGTACTGCACATGGAGAGAAAGGATAAGAATGCCCCAGATGTAAATGTTAGTGTTTTTTTTTAGGATGGGGTTGCTGGCCAAGGAAGAAAGAGTTCTATTTGTGCAGAGTTTTCCTTAAAATTGCTTCAAAGTTAGAATTTTCCAAGGGCTTAAAAAAGACTCCACATCATTACATGATTATAGTTTTGAAGAATTTTGCTCCTCTAAAGTGCCAGAGTAATAATCAAGATGTAGAAATCATCAATTATTATAATTAGAATATTAAAAATTTTGATATTGTAAAAAGGTTTTAATTTTGATTCCCGCGAAGTAGGGATAACGTTATGTGGGATGGACTGTTTTGTTTTGGGTTATCGTGTAGGCTAATTTATACATATAAAAAAATAGAATTTCCTTATAATAAAGTTGACAATTTCTTCATCTAAAATTTGTATTCTATAAGTGATGAACATTTGAAGAAATTTTTATTAACCACAAGTAATCAGGAAAAACATATCATGAAAAGTACAGTAACATTATATTGGTGACATAATGAACATATATTAATACCGTAAAAATAAAATGATAAATAAAAATGCGTAAATATTTTTAAAACAAACAATTATATATAACAATGAACTATTAAACAGAACATGTGAGTGCATTTTGTATTCTTATTGTTACAGGTTGATGAGGCTATGTGAGACCTATTTTCATCCCCAACTAGGGTTAATTATAATTTATGATAGATACAAGGTAGTTGTTGTAAAAGCTCAGGAACTTGTTTTTATATGCTGGTCTTAGCTTTTTAACGTTGTGGATCTATGTTTTCATTTAAGAAACAGTAATTATTGTGTATTTTACTCCAAAGCATTTTTTCATTGGAGTTGCCTTTTTGAAAATGTAAAATGTCCTGTTGCAACAAAGATTAGCAACATATTATTCATCACTTCATTTGCAATGGTTTGTCTCAGCAGTTAGTTTAGTTGGTATCTTTGCAACAACCTCATGCACATGTTTCATTAAAAGGTTTAGTAAAACGTTCACTTCAAAATGTCTCTATAATACTACAAAACCAAAGCTAAACTAAAACACACTCATTACTTATTTGTCTTTCAATTGCACAACTACCGACTTAATTTTTTGTACACTTCAGTAGTGGAGGCTAAGCAACCCATTTTCTAAACTCAGAAATGGTGAGTTTCTTCATGTGCATGAAGAAACTACTGCTGTCTTGATTCTTTAGTTAGAAATGAGTTTTCCATACCTGTCTTTTTTTTCAAATGAGCATTAAAAAACTGCTTGAATCACCAAACCACATCCTTTTCTGTGGAGCAATGATAGTTTCACTGTATTTTTCTCTACAAAAATGGCAGGTGGTTGGAATTTCTTTAATTATTACTCTCACTCAAAACATCATTCATGTTCCAATTTGTGAACTTAAAATTACAAACTGGATCCAACATTACAACTCACTACAAACTAAAATCAAAGTGAGATGGAACAAGAATTGAAAACCCCAGCAGAAAGAGAGGCAAAGTCAACTTTAAATTAATGAGATTCCTGTTAAATTTTCAGTTTGCTACTTGAGTTAATGATTTTGGTTTTCAAAAGGCAAAAGTTATTTATGGAGAAAGAAAATATAGTTTTCTGTTTTGCTTGGTATTGAAAGTCGTCCTATAAGTCCATAATATAGTGTTAGATATGGTTATGATGGCCAAATCTGCAGGCTGCAGATACTCTGAAACAAAGAGAATATAGTTTGAAGAAACATTTAATAGAGCTAAGTTAAATCCAAGAGGTGCAGTGGTAAATATGTGGATATGTTGGTCCTGCTCTGAGGCATCTCTTGGTTAAGCCATATATGCTTCTGTTATACTGTTGCTGAATTTATTTATTGTTTTGCAATAATATCTAATACTTTTTAAAGCATTTTTTTTGGTGATTTTTGGACCCATTTATTAAAATTTTGACTGACTTGTGGGTCTTCAAAGGGAATCTCAGTCATGATGCCTCATCCTTAATTCCATATCAAAATTCACACACTGACTTCGTTTGGTGACCTTAAGAGGTCAGTTTCAGTTAGCTGCAGAATTACATGATGAAAATTTCTGAAATCTCTTTCATTTTTTATTGGACACTCTTCATTGTATTTTCAATGCACAATGCTTCGTCTTCTCTTTCTCTATCTTAACGTTATTATAAATTTTCTTTTTCTTTTTATTTTTTTCTAATCATATCCAGTCATTTATAAATTTATTATTTCTCTCTTTTAAGTATATATTAATTATTAATGTTAAAGTGAGTTTTATGTCTAATTTAATTTCATAAAGTTAATTTGTAAGACGAGGTTCACTTATTTAGATATACTATGAAATTATCTTATTTTTAGTTGAAATGAGATTTTCGACAAATCTTTATACATTTTATGGTGAAACTAGACATTAATGGGTGATTTCATGGTGATAAAAGAATAATTACCCTACAATAAATTTTGCTAAGATAGATTTTAAACCATGACTCTAATATCATATTAAGTAGTAGATTTTAAACCTAATTTTGTTTAAAGTTTTATCTTAAAGATAAGGTGATTTCGTAATATGTATAAATAAATATAAATCTCACCTTATAAGTTAATTTTGTGAGGTTAAGTTAAACTTAAAATCCACTCTTTTATTTATTAATGATTTTTCGTAATTAAATATTCATTTTATTCCATAAGTTCTTCAAATTTTTAACTATGACTACTTTTCATCCAATTATATGCATAATAGTCAGCTTTATCTTTGTGACATAGACATTAAAATAATTAAATTGACTTTAAGCTAGTCAATAAATATAAAATAACATAATTTGTTCTTATGTCTTGTAGTAAAAAATATATTTTATGTAAATATAATTTATGGCATTGAATTTTATACCTTTTATTTGAAGACCATTTTTAAAAAACTTTAAATGATAAAAATATTAGCAATTACTATAGTATGACATTAAACAACAGTAAAAGAATAAAAAAATTAAAATAGATACATGAGATATTTTAATGGTTAAATATGTTTTTAGTCCCTAAACTATTGGTCGTTTCTGGTTTTCGTCCCTCTTTCAAAGTAAGGTACAATTTGGTCCTCATTCTTTTCTAAACTTTCGTTTTAGTCCTCGAAAACTAAATACCGTTTAAAAATTTGGTCCTCATTTAGCAACAAATGAGGACTAAAACCAAAATTCCGAGGACTAAAACGAACGTTTCGAAAAGAATGAGGATCAAATTGTACCTTACTTTGAAAGAGGGACGAAAACCAGAAATGACCAATAATTTAGGGACTAAAAACATATTTAACCCATATTTTAATTACTCTCTATGCAAACCAAAGATGAGGAAGAAGCTGGGTTGGAGTTTTGAACTCAGCAATCCATTTTAACTCCCTCTGCTTATCCGGTCAATGAAACAAGTGAGGTAAGTTGACCAAGGTTAAATAAAAGTGAAAGTTAACAATAATATATTTATATGAATAAATATATAATAAATAATTTCTATCTCCATAAAAAGTAAGTGAGAGGGATATTTCTATGAAAAGGAGGCTAAATCCTAACCCATAATATTTTGTTTTGGTATAATATTCCTAAGCATATGATTTCTACTATAATTGTGTATCTTTTTTTTTTCATGATACGCCTATGTCAAATTTAATTATAAATATAATTTGATACTCTATTTTTACTCAATTTTTTTTCATAAAAGAGTGATGAAAAATGTAATTTGGTAATCTTGGTTTTTCATTTTTAATATTTTATATTATTATTATTGAATCCATTAATGAACTTTGTTTTTTTATCAATGAACTCATCAATATCATTTCCAGAGTTAGTGAAGATAAATTTCCTCTTACACACTTTTTGGAATAAAAAAATAAAATATAAATTTTCATAAACTAAAAAAAATACATATAAGTGAAAAATGTAATAATAAATAACAATTTTAGTTCTATTCGATTTCTTCATTTTTTTTAAAGTCCATTCTAAAGCTTTATTTTTTAATGATTCAAAATAGTTCTTTCATTATTTTAGATTTAAACATATTAACAATATAAAACTGTTAAATAATATTTTATTTTCAAATCACTTAATATGGTACTTTCTATCGTGCTGTACCCCATTCATTGCAGGATATGGATCCACGTCCGCAACAATTTCCTCCACTCTTATCCAGCTAAATGTGAGTCACTAGATTAGTTGAGAGTGTTAAATTTTAAAATAGAAAAAAAGTACACATATTTAAAAAGTAAAGAAAAATAAATATTATATTTAAATTTAAAATAATGCATTTAACATTAGAGTTGGTATTAGAATTTTATATTTATTAACTATAATAATCAAACAATAACTGAAAACAAATATTTCTAAAAATTCACACACATATATAGGGAGGTGAGAGTGAGAGAGATGAAAGAGAAAATGTTAGACTGAGAGAGATAAAAGAGAAAGGATTGAGAGGAACCATGGAGGAGGTGAGTAAGAGTTTGGGGGTTTCTTATTTTTTTTTATAATTTTGATAATGAAAATTATTCAAACAGTCTTAACCTTAAAGCTTAGAATCCATAATATACGAAGGTATTTTTGTATATTAAAATTCGGTACACATTGCTATATTAAAATGTACCAACTGAAAAAAGAGCGTACACAAGTTAGCAAACTCATATATATATATATATATATATATATATATATATATATATATGTATATATATATATATATATATATATATATATATATATATATATATATATATATATATATATATATACATATATATATATATATATATATATATATATATATATATATACATACGTATATAAGTATATATGTATATAATTTATTTAGATCAATTTATAGAAAGAAATATACAAAAACTCCTTCTAAAAGGATGTCTAAGCAACTTAGGAAGTTGAGTCAAACCTAAAAATTTGCTTTATAATTCAAATTGAATAATTCACTTTTGTACTTATTCATCTAGAATACACAATGCTATGAAGATTAACTCGATGCACTAGTGCAAACACAACGTATAACGTCACGCGTTCAACGTCCAATCACTGAATAACTAACATTAAAATGACCGGTGACATTTTTGTAAATAAATACAATTATTAGACGTCGTTTAGAATTGTAATTCGACGTCAATTTGTTATATTCGGTAAATTTTGCGAAAATGTTTGGCACAAAGGTGAAATTGTATTTACGTATGACGTCAAATTCCCTAGAATTAGACGTCAAAAGGATATAAAACGTCAAATATCCCAACATTAGACGTTAAAAGGTTAGTGAATTCAATAAAAATTTGAGCAAGAGATTGAAAATTCATTCACTTTATCTTAGCGCACGATACCTTCTTCTATGCTCAAACTTTTCTGGAACGAAGTTTGACGACCATCACATGTAATCTTTCTTTCATTTGTTACAAATGTATGTTAATTAACTACTTTAGGTATGATTTTCATTTGTTTTGACCGATTATTTTCGTGTTCTTGTCCTTCATAGGCGCATTTTGTTTTTTCTCTCATTGGTGACAATACTTTATTTCAACGAACTCACTTTTGAAGGTTAGTTTTCGTTTTCGTTTTGAAGAACTTATTTGTTGAACTTGTTTTTTTTTAACTTGTTTGTTATTTTTGTTTGGTTGAACATATTTGTTGTTGTTGTTGTTTGATTGAACTTGTTTGTTGTTTGTTATTGTTTGTTATTATTGTTTGTTGTTGATACTAACTACACGTTCATAGTTCATGCTTTATAAACTATCAAAAACTGAAATTTGTTGTTTTCTTGCTTTTCAGCGTCTCGTAGAGTTGTAAAAAAGGATCACAATTAATTAAAAAAAATTAATTACGTCGAATATTGACAAAATTCGACGTTAATTTGATTAATATCGAATTGTTCTATGTTCAACGTCAATTTAACGTCTCCCGATATGACGTCGATTTCGAATTCGACGTGAAAGGCCGAAAAGCAATGACTTTATACAGTGTTTTTGTACTAGTGATGGGTAATAAAATAAAATAAAATAGTAAAGAAATCATACACATATATTTTAAATTGATCTTACTTTTATTAATATAAAATTTTTAATAATTTTTTATTTTTGTTTGAATGGAATAATGTTTTGGGTTATGAATTTCTTTCATTTGTAATGGAATAATGTTTTTGTTTCATGTATTCCTCATATTTAATATATTTGAACCTATGATATTCTCTATATTTTTAGAGTTATTAGTCACAAAGAAAAAATATTTTTCAAGTGACATATTTTCAACAAATATACTTACAATTTCCTTTCTCAAATTTCTTCAAAGTTAGTTTATGAGTGCATATTCATGCTCACATTTTAGATTTAATTTCAAGAATAATTGTGCTTAAATGATTGATTTGAATAAGATTTTGCATGATTGGCTTTATCAGGTTTGGGAATTCAAAAGGCTTAAAATGTGATTTTAGTTGCATAAATTATTTTAGAGAGTCTAATGTTTGTTGATGGAGCTGGAATTAAGGTTTGAATTGCAATTTTGAAAAGAAAGAAAAGGCTAAAGTGTAATTAGAGGAAATTTCTAAACTTCTGTACAATTTTGAATAAAATAAAAAGGGTTGAATTGTAACTTTTGGCAAGTTCAAATCTGTTAGATATTTTAAAAAGATAATTTAGAGAAAATATATCTTAAGATATTTTATTAGATATTGTTAAATAATTACCTTATTTAACTATATCAATAAATATCAAAAGATAATATTTGCCAAATCTTTTTGAATCTAGAAAATATATTATCAAATATTCTCAAAAACCGATTAAATCTGTTGAATATTTGAAAGCTATTAGATATAAGATAAAAGATCTTATCAACAAAAGATTCAGAGTCCAAGCTCAATCAAGCCTATATAAAGATACCAAAGGGAGGCAAAAATCACAACTCATTCATTCTAAGACTCCTCCACTAGAAGCAAGCATCCACCATTGCTCTCACTTTTATTTCGTCATGTGTTTCACTCCATTCATGAAGGGCTAAGCTTCTAGGGCTATTCCACTGTAATTTTATTATGGATTCTAAGGTTAAGTTGAATTAATGCAATTGTTTCTTTTGATTATTTATTTGAGTTTCTCTCTTTCTATGTCTTTCATCTTTCACTCATATTAAAACAATGATTTTTGCATCATCAAGTGTTTGAATCTACATGCATATTAATCATATGAGTCCAAGGGTTTCAAGGTTTGATTGAGAATCTACTTTAATTTAATATAGGAACTTTCATATGATTAAATGAGCTTTTGCTACTAACTGAGAATGTACTTTGATTGGTGGTAATAATTTCAACTATAATTAATTGAGAATTTACTTTGATTAATTAGCTTTTAATTTGGTTAGGAGATTTAAGAATAGCCATGATTAAACACAATAGGATTTGATTGAGAATGTACTTTGATTGAATTCATTGTGAATAATCTAGAAAGGTCTTTCATTTGATTAAGAATCTACTTTGATTAATTATAAGATCACCCTCAAATTAATTGAGAATGTACTTCAATTAATTTGAAACCCAAACAATAATCAATTGACCAATAATTTGTGGATAACTGATGATAAATCTATCTTGGAAAAACAGTGGAACTAGCCTATTTCATTATAATTGTTTTTTAAGTTTCTTCAACATTCTTCAAATTTTAACTTGATTAGCATAGTTTCTCACTTTTGTTCTGGAGCATTACATAGCATTCATAAGAGTCAAATATTGAAAAGCAATTCTGTATTCATTGGGAGATGACTCAGGATTACTTTAACTTTATCTACTTTCTTGAATACTACTTGGCAATATTGAAGTTGCCTTGAAAAGTGATATTAATTTGATAGCTTCAACGACAGCGTATCAAAGTTAGTATTAAACTTAAAATATTCACACACAAAGAATTATATTTCATGACAATAGGATTTTAGAAATAACTCATGAAGGTTTATATATAATATTTATTTTCGAAAAATGATTTCAAGAGTTAAGGTCTCACAACCTCTGACCCTATACTAGCCTTAGATACATCTCATATCGTAATGAGAAAAATAGATAGAAATAGGAGAATCATTTCTCTAAAGAGACTATTATTATAGAAAACTCTTTTCACGTTAAAATCAACGTTCTACCTTGGTTACAAAATTGTTATTGTTATTTTCGTCATTAAAAGTCCACAACAAATAATGATAGTCATAGTAACCATTGTTATATTTAACCAAAAACACAACTATTAAAAAGTCTATCATAAGAAAAGAAATGAGAAAATACAAACAAATAAATAACATTGTGAAACACCAATGGCTATGATAATAATCGTCGTGAAATAAAATATTCGAAAAAAAATAATTTGAAATATGATGTTGTTTATGACCTTACTAGTTGTTATAATAAAAAGAACAATGACGGTTATGTAAGAACCGACGTTTAAAATGATACTTTTTTAAAATACCATTGACAATTTCGTTTTAACTTAATCCTGTCAAAAAATTTCATAAATTACATCCAGACAATTCAAATATGTTAGCAAAAATCAAAGATGAAGTTTTGATGATGAACAGATTTGCACAAGTCAAGATCCATAAAGACAAATTGAAGATCTCTGTATTTTATAAAGCTTTTATAATAATCAAAGTTGATGTAATAGTGCTCAAATATGTATTAGGGTTGATTCTTGTAATTTATATTTGATTTATTTAGTTAATCGATTATTCCTGAGAATAATCAATTAACACTAGCCGTTGGGGGTTTCAGATTTGAAAAACTAGCCGTTGGGGGTTTCAGATTTGAAAAACTAGCCGTTGTACTCATTATTAATCGATTAATATTTATGTTAATCGATTAAATGCGTTAATGGCCCGTTTTCGAAGAATGGAAGGGTATTAGGCTGAGTCTATAAAATGGCTCACTCTTTATCTCAAAAATAACTCTTCCCTTGTGCTCTAGTACTCATAAATCATTGAGACTTGTGTGCTCTTATTCGGCTTGTGAAACTCTTGTCTGTGGAGCTGGTGAAGTGCTGCTACGGTGACAAAGGAAATAGCCGGTTCATCCTTGGTGTGTCTAAGGAGGTGTTCGGAAGAGAATCATCCTTCGTGAAGTATTCGGAGGAGGTGTTCATCCTTTGTGAAGACTCAAAGGAGGTGTAGGTTCATCTCTTGTGGTATCAAGAGAGGTGGTTTCTAAACTTTTACAAATTGTGTTTCTTTGTGATTGTAATTTGTAATTGTTTTGTGTTAGTGAAAAATGTTTATCTTGTTTGAGATAAGCGACTGGACGTAGGATTGGTAAGATCCGAACCAGGATAAAATCATCTGTGCAAATTTCTCTCAACCTTACTCTCTTTATTTGTCTCTATTATTTGCTTGGTAAGTTTAATTGAGTAGAAATTAAAAGGCACACGTTCGTATTAAAAACCCTCTTGGTTTGTTATTCCACGCTAACAATTCCGCTGCAGCGATTCTAACAATTGGTATCAGAGCTTGCTTTGATAGTCATTCAAATGGCAGGATCACATCAAACCTTTGCAGAGGGTGCATCAATCAATAGACCCCCACTATTCACAGGTGAGAACTATGCATTCTGGAAGGTAAGAATGCAAATATTTATTGAATCTATTGATTGTGAAATTTGGGATGTTATTGCATCTGGTTCTTCTGTTCCTACTAACAGTATACAGGAAACAAAGCCCCGTGGTCAATGGACCATTGAAGAAAAGAAAAGAATTCAGAATGATGTAAAAGCTCGGAATATTATTGCATCAGCATTGACTGTTGATGAGTTCTACAGGGTTTCTGTCTGCAAAACTGCTCAAGAAATGTGGGACGTGCTCAGAGTGACACATGAAGGAACGGATGACGTAAAGAGGGCAAGAAAGAACTCCTTAATCCAAGAGTATGAAATGTTCCGGATGAAGCAAGGAGAAACAATTTCAAACGTTCAAAAACGCTTCACCAACATTGTCAATCATCTCATTGGACTGGGTAAGTCATTTGACACCGATGAACTTAACATTAAAATCTTGAAGTCTTTAGACAGGTCGTGGCAACCAAAGGTGACTGCAATCTCGGAGTCACAAAACCTCAACACCATGACTATGGCGGCACTCTTTGGAAAGTTGAGGGAACATGAACTAGATCTTGGAAGACTTGATGAAGAAGAAGCAAAAGCCAAAAACAACAAGAAAAGTTTGGCATTAAAGTCGGAGGTTGAAAGAAGCAAAGGTAAATCGGAAGATGAAGACTCAGACGAAGAGGAAAATTTGAGACTCATGATAAAAAGGCTCAACAGGTTCATGAAATCAAAAGACAAAGGAAGATTAAAATTCGAAAAGAAAGAAAATCAAGGATCTTCCTCACACTATAAATGTTATGGTTGCGGAGAAAGGGGGCACCTAAAAGCAGACTGCCCAAATCAAAAGAAGAGTGAAGATAAAAAGGAGAAAAGATTCTTCAAGAAAAAGAAGGCCTACATTGCATGGGAAGATGACAACGAAACAATTTCCGATTTGAGTGAATCTGATGAAGAAGCAAACATTTGTTTAGTGGTGAACGACGATGCTGGAAGTCAAGTAAGTACATCTAGCGATTTTGATAATTATAGTCAAATTAGTGAAGATGAATTGCATGAAACTTATGCTGCTTTAATAGTAGAATCTGAAAAATTAGATAAAGCTCATAAGAAATTGAAAAAGGATTTCAAAAATTTAAAATTAAATTTTGAAAATATTTCTGAAGAAAATAAAAATTTGAAATCAGACTTTGAAAATATTCTTGAAGAAAATAAAAATTTAAAATTAAATTTTGAAAATATTTTTGAAGAAAATAAAGATTTGAAAAATAAAGTTTTATTTTTTGAAAAGGGTAAATTTACTAGTAGTGATGAATGTGCTTCTTGTGAAAATTTTAAGAAACTACTAGAACACACAACCTTAGGAGAATGTAGTAAAAATAACGAAAATAAGGTTGTTAAAAATAAGTATGTTCCTAAAATTAAAAATAGAACCCGTAGAACATTGGTAGAAAAAGGAACAACTTATAGGAACACAAACTTTGTATCATGCTTTTATTGTATGAAAAAGGGTCATACTTCAAATAAATGTAAAATTAAGCATTATGGTGTTCCAAGTGGTAGATATGTTTGGGTTGTAAAATGATTTCTTTTTTCTAAATCTAACCCAAAGGACCCATACAAGTAGTTGGGTACCTATTGTTTAAAATTTAGAATTTCTTTAAAACAAAATTTAAGAAAATTTTATTCCAAGGCCGATGAAACTATTTTTTTTGGATATCTTATAATATACAAAGCACATATAGTTTTCAATCGGAAAACATTTGAAATAGAAGAATGTGTGCATGTTGTCTTTGATGAAATTGTAGACCTTGAGGCAAAACCTCTTGAGTCAGTTGAATAAGATGCAAGCAATGATGAAGATTTGTAGAGGACAACAAATGAAGCGAAGAATGATGACAATCCTCAAGATGAAGATCTAAACAAAATGTGGAAACAACCTAGAGGATTATCATTACGAAGCTGGAGGCATATCTAAAGGGGTAAACATTAGAAGAGATCTAAGAATTTTTAGAAATATCTTAGGATTGAATTTTTAAATGCGTTCCAGTTTTGCAATTTTGAAAAACTAGCCATATTTTTGTATGCTTTAAAATTCCTATCTTATATAGTTTAATGTATGTTTAAACAATGTTTTATAAGTTCTTTATCCTAAAATTATTTGCTTTAAATATCCTATTGTGTATGTTTGAATGAATCTTTAAATTTGAAATATTTTTAGCTCATATGCATACATGCTTTTATTAAGGGGGAGTATTATCTTAGGGGGAGAACATCAAACACAACTTTTTAATTATGATCAAAAAGGGGGAGAAAATGTTTAAAGCTTATTTGCTTATTTGTGTTTATTCACTAATGCACTTTTTCTTCCATAAGTTGTGTTTTATCCAGATTATTATTAAAAGCTTTAAACTCAGAAGAATTTTTGATCATCATCAAAAAGGGGGAGAATGTTAGCAAAAATCAAAGATGAAGTTTTGATGATGAACAGATTTGCACAAGTCAAGATCCATAAAGACAAATTGAAGATCTCTGTATTTTATAAAGCTTTTATAATAATCAAAGTTGATGTAATAGTGCTCAAATATGTATTAGGGTTGATTCTTGTAATTTATATTTGATTTATTTAGTTAATCGATTATTCCTGAGAATAATCAATTAACACTAGCCGTTGGGGGTTTCAGATTTGAAAAACTAGCCGTTGGGGGTTTCAGATTTGAAAAACTAGCCGTTGTACTCATTATTAATCGATTAATATTTATGTTAATCGATTAAATGCGTTAATGGCCCGTTTTCGAAGAATGGAAGGGTATTAGGCTGAGTCTATAAAATGGCTCACTCTTTATCTCAAAAATAACTCTTCCCTTGTGCTCTAGTACTCATAAATCATTGAGACTTGTGTGCTCTTATTCGGCTTGTGAAACTCTTGTCTGTGGAGCTGGTGAAGTGCTGCTACGGTGACAAAGGAAATAGCCGGTTCATCCTTGGTGTGTCTAAGGAGGTGTTCGGAAGAGAATCATCCTTCGTGAAGTATTCGGAGGAGGTGTTCATCCTTTGTGAAGACTCAAAGGAGGTGTAGGTTCATCTCTTGTGGTATCAAGAGAGGTGGTTTCTAAACTTTTACAAATTGTGTTTCTTTGTGATTGTAATTTGTAATTGTTTTGTGTTAGTGAAAAAGGTTTATCTTGTTTGAGATAAGCGACTGGACGTAGGATTGGTAAGATCCGAACCAGGATAAAATCATCTGTGCAAATTTCTCTCAACCTTACTCTCTTTATTTGTCTCTATTATTTGCTTGGTAAGTTTAATTGAGTAGAAATTAAAAGGCACACGTTCGTATTAAAAACCCTCTTGGTTTGTTATTCCACGCTAACAATTCCGCTGCAGCGATTAAAGATATCAAAATATTAACAAATACTAATTATTCTTCAAAACGAAGTTGAGAAAGACATATATATAAAATTATTCTAACAAAACTCTCAACTAATCTATGTTCTTATATCTAAGAAGAAAATACTTTGTCCATGCTTGTTGAACACAAGCTAAGGCTTTTTCATCCAATGGACTTTTGATAACGGTTGAAAATATCGTTATCTGTGATTCAATTTTGATATTAAATCAACCCTTTGTTACTTAAAAGCTTGCTTGAACGCATGTTTTAGTATAGTTTTGTGAATAAGTGAGTAGAGGGTATACTTGATGAGTTTATCACTAAATTCCCTTGATTTTTTAGGTTATTGGAATGATTTAAAAGAAGAGCAAAAGTATCAAGAACTTGGAATTGAAGAGGGACAGTTAAAACATAAAAAAAGGAGCCCAAGAGACCCCGTAGGGCGCCTGAGCGCCAGTTTGTGTAGTGCAGGGCACTTGGGCGCCCCAAGAGGGCACTTGAGTGCCAGCTTTGTACTCCAGGGCGCCTGAGCACCAGCTTTGAACCGTACCTCACTTGGGCGCCCTAAGTGGGGAGCTGAGGGCAAGTTTCGTGGGCTTGGACCCGTTTTCTGTTATGTTTATGTTCTATTTAAGGACTTGGACGTCCTAGGGATTGTATATTTTGATGGCTTGAGCATAGAAACACGTTTTTCACCCCTTGGGGGAAGATTTGGGGATGTGACAACTCTCCTCTTCTCTTTCTAGGGTTTTATCTTCATTCCATTCCATTATACACCTAGTTTCTTCATGATGATGGAGAACTAATCTCATTTGTTATTGGAGAAGATGTGACCTCTAAACTCTCTTGTATTTGAATTGATTCTCATCAATTATATATGCTTCTTTCATTAATTGTTAGGGTAATTCTTCTTCACTCAATGCTTTCTTTGTTTAACTCATTCATTAGCATGATGTATCATTTGCATGAGTACCGGAAGGTATCTTACAATTCAGGTTCTGGAGAATTATTCCCAAAAGCAGTATTGCTCAGGAATGAGGGTATGAGTTATGGTTGTCTTAAGCTACTAATCGTAATGCAGAATTAATTGTTAGGGACGCAAGGAATTGTGACCTAATAATTAAGGATAGGCTTTCTTCGCCGACGAATCGGGGTTTTAAGTACTTTAGATAGTGACATTAACATTAATGAAGAAGAAGAATTTGTTTATGCATGAGAGTGATTAGGTGAAATCTAACCCCAACAACATATTCATCTCATATTATCAACTTGATCCATCCATTCTAGTGTTTAGCCTCAATTGATCAAATTGCATTCATGTTTATTTTTATTGCATTTTGCATTCAAAACCCTCAAAAAAATTTCTTCTTAAGTCTTAATTAGTTAAGCAATTACACAACTGTTTAGTGTCGTGAGTACTTTGGGATACGATACTTGGTACGATTCGGTACACTTGCCGACATCTTAACAAGTTTTTGGCATCGTTGCCAGGGACTCGTGGTTTAAACTATACTTTTATGTGATTCTTAACCGAATAGACTTTATGTTTAATTTTTATCTTTTTATTTTTTTATCCTTTTATCTTTTTATCTTTTTATTTTTTTTATCTTTTTATCTTTTTATCTTTTTATCTTTTTATCTTTTTATCTTTTTATCTTTTTATCTTTTTATCTTTTTATCTTTTTATCTTTTTATCTTTTTATCTTTTTATCTTTTTATCTTTTTATCTTTTTATCTTTTTATCTTTTTATCTTTTCATCTTTTCATCTTTTCATCTTTTCATCTTTTCATCTTTTCATCTTTTCATCTTTTCATCTTTTCATCTTTTCATCTTTTCATCTTTTCATCTTTTCATCTTTTCATCTTTTTATCTTTTTATCTTTTTATCTTTTTTATCTTTTTATCTTTTTATTTTTTTTTTCTTTTTTTCTTTTTATTTTTTTTGTCTTTTTATCCTTTTATCTTTTGATCTTTTTTATATTTTAGTGCTAATTGGGTGCTCTAGTGCAATGTTCTTTAGTGTCTGCAACATAAAATCCAAAAATTTGTACTAGGAGCACAAGATCATCAAGAGAAGAAGGTTGAAGAAGGTCGTAGGACGCCTGACTGCCCCTTTAAGGAACCTCAGCGCAGGATGTCACGCATCACCGCTTGGGCGCCCCATTGAGGACGTTGAGCGCCAACCTTCAAGTGTCATGTTTACCAATACTTTGTGCATGAAGTGGTTAAAGATATCAAAGAGAATGGAGTTATTGAGATTGAAGCTCCTTATACAAGGAGGATAAAGATGGTGAACAGGAAGATGCTGCAGATGAGTTGGTGTGATGAAAGCAAAAGGAACATCAACATCATAGATGCAGATTGTGCTTAATGGTGTCAGGCTCGTGACGTTAAACAAGTGCTTATTGGAAGGCAACCCAATTTCTGATTTTTTATTTGATTATTTGTGTGGGTTGGACTTGATTTTGTCTTGCAGTAATGACAACATCTACTTATGGATGTTGGACAACATCTACTGAGGGATGCTAGGAGGACTCAGATGACAACATCTACTGATGGATGTTGCTACGATGAGGGTGATGAATGATAGTGTCTACTGATGGAGGCTATGTGATTAAGCATCTACTGATGGATGTTATGTGATTAAGCGTCTACTGATCGATGCTACTGAAGGCATCTACTAATGGATGCCGATGAAAATGAGAAATATCAGCATTTATTGATGGATGCTGATCAGAAAGACTAGACATCTACTGATGGATGTACTGAGAGCATCTACTGATGGATGTTGATTGAAGGATTTGCATCTACTGATGGATGTTGGAAGATTCAGTTGAAAGCATTTACTGATGGATGCTGCTGGATCAGGATTTTTATGTTTTTGTTTTATTTTTATTTGAATTTTGTTTATTTTGTTTATTTTGTTATATTACTTATGTACTTGGTTTAATGAATTGTGCTGCAATGGTTTAGTATGATGTGATAAACTATTGTTTTTTATGAGTAATATTCTCTTGTTTGCTCTATTGTTCTATGATGCATGTTGAGTTAATGATTGGTGAGGCTTTTAAGCTTAGATGATGGTTGCTCATAGTTTTGTTAAAAACAAATGCATGGTTTCAATTGTGATTAATATGCTAGGCAGAATGTTTATCAAATTGTGGAACTTGATTTAACCTGTGAGAGGTTGGACTCCATAATTTTCGATTGATTGAATGCTATTGCTTTGGAAGCATGATTGATTTTGCCTAATTTTCTATGATTGAACCACTTGCTTGCTTGTTACATATGATCAAGGCCATGTTTTCTTCTCCCTTAGAGCCAATGCCAATAGGTGAACCCAACAAAGAACAATGTTTCTCTTTATCCTTTGAATCTTGAGCTTAAAGTTGAAAGTGGAAAAACCCTTTTTTGAAATCCTTACCTTGAGTTAAGTAGAGTATGTTTTTGTGGTAATGGAGAAGGGTTCAAGTTTGGGGTAGTGAGAAATCGAAAAGAACTTTGTGAAATTGCATTGGGTAAAAAGAAAGAGCAAAAGAAAAAGAAAAGAGAAGAAACGAAAGAAAAGAAAGGTTAAGCTCAATGAAAGGAAAGTTGGGAATAAGTTGAAGATTTGGTTTCTCACATAATAGAAGAAAGAGAGTTGATTGTTAATGTGAATAAATGAATTATGCACTCTCTTAACTCAAGGAATATTGTTGTCTAGAAAAACCAATTTTCTTCTTAGCCTGACCATGTTACAAGACTTGAAAAGTCCTTGTGATGATAACTTGCTTGTGAGTGTGTTTGATATGTGGTTAAATGAAAGGCAAAGTTGATTCATGTGACATTGTGATGGTAAAGTGTAAGAGTGTCACCTCACTATACACCTTTGAGTTTGAGTAAAACACTTTTGAGTGCTTGAGTGAAACACTATCTTTGGTGAGGTATAGTTCCATGCATATAGGGTAACAATCTTGCCTGGTTATTGATTGTTCATAAGGTTTGCATTTGTTGTGTATGTCTTGATTATGTGAGCACCACAGTTGAAGCTTGATTGGCTAAAGCATCAATATATCTTGACTAATCTTTCTATGATGAGCATTCATGAGTGATTTACTTGTCTAAAAAAGAAAATGCTTTTTGGTTTGCTAGACCATTGTAGTATGATTGTTTTGTTTAAATCAAGTTACATTTTGCTTGAGGACAAGCTAAGTTTCAAGTTTGGGGTTGTGATAACGGTTGAAAATATCGTTATCTGTGATTCAATTTTGATATTAAATCAACCCTTTGTTACTTAGAAGCTTGCTTGAACTCATGTTTTTAGTATAGTTTTGTCAATAAGTGAGTAGAGGGTATACTTGATGAGTTTATCACTAAATTTCCTTGATTTTTTAGGTTATTGGAATGATTTAAAAGAAGAGCAAAAGTATCAAGAAGTTGGAATTGAAGAGGGACAATTAAAACATCAAAAAAGGAGCACAAGAGGCCCTGTAAGGCGCCTGAGCGCCAGTTTGTGTAGTGCAGGGCGCCTGGGCGCCCCAGGAGGGCGCTTGAGCGCTAGCTTTGTACTCCAGGGCGCCTGAGCACCCTAGAAGGGTGCCTAAGCGTCAGCTTTGACCCGTACCTCGCCTGGGCGCCCTGAGTGAGGCGCTGAGCGCTAGTTTCGTGGGCTTGTACCCGTTTTCTGTTATTTTTATGTTCTATTTAAGGACTTGGATGTCCTAGGGATTGTATCTTTTGATGGCTTGAGGATAGAACACGTTTTTCACCCCTTGGGGGGCATATTTGGGGATGTGATAGCTCTCCTCTTCTCTTTCTAGGGTTTTATCTTCATTCCATTCCATTGTACACCTAGTTTTTTCATGATGATGGAGAACTAATCTCATTTGTTATTGGGAAAGATGTAACCTCTAAACTCTCTTGTATTTGAACTGATTATTATTAATTATATATGCTTCTTTCATTAATTGTTAGGGTAATTCTTCCTCACTCAATGCTTGCTTTGTTTAACTCATTCATTAGCATGATGTATGATTTACATGAGTACCGGAAGGTATCTTACAATTTAGGTTCTGGAGAATTATTCCCAGAAGCACTATTGCTCAGGAATGGGGGTATGAGCTCTGGTTGTCTTAAGCTACTAATCGTAATGCATAATTAATTGTTAGGGATGCAAGGAATTGCGACCTAGTAATTAAGGATATGTTTTCTTCACCGAGGAATTGGGTTTTAAGTACTTTAGATAGTGACATTGACATTAATAAATAAGAAAAAATTGTTTATGCATTAGAGTGATTAGGTGAAATCTAACCCCAACAACATATTTATCTCATATTATCAACTTCATCAATTCATTCTAGTGTTTAGCCTCTATTGATCAAATTGCATTCATGTTTATTTTTATTGCATTTTGCAATAAAAATTGTTCTTCTTAAGTCTTAATTAGTTAAGCAATTACACAATTGTTTAGTGTCGTGAGTCCTTTGGGATACGATACTTGGTCTTACCATTTTATATTACTTGATACGATTCGGTGCACTTGCCGACATCTTAACAACGTTATTCTTTGAAATTTTGGAAAAAGTAAGTTGAAGTTAAAATTAGTACATATCAAAGTTAATAATAAGTTATTCATAACATATTACCTCATTTTTTAATGTAAGAAATTCTTTATCAATGATCTTCCATTGCACAAAATCTGTAGGATGACGAATTAGTTTATCACATTTTCACTCATCAACATGTCATAGCATCAGTTGGACTCATAAACATGGGTTTAAACCTTGAAATTATTAGTAGATTACAAACTGCATTAGAAGGAGGTTTGTGCTTTGTGATCTCATTAATAATCTCTTGATCACAATTTTTGACCTTATAATGTGACAAACAACACTTGGGATAACTACTCAACTTTGCAAAATTTTTTCTATACAAAATACAATCATTAGGAGGTGAATGAATCTTTTGATATTTCATACCCATCTGACAAAGTATCTTATTTGCCTCATTCATTTGATAAGTTCATGTATTAATTTCAAGAAGAATTTCCTTCAACAACTAAAGTAATTTTGTGAAACTTTTATCAGTTCACCCACTCAATGCCTTCAAATTCATCAAGCTTAACATTGTTGATAATCTTGAGAAGTTAGTTGAACCAAGATATAAAAGGTTCTTTACATCAGTAGTCATATTTTCATACTTTACTTAAAGGTTTGTACTCCAACATCATGGATCATGTCCTTTAATCAATTGTCCATTGTCCAATCAATAAATTCATGTGCTTCAGTCACACTTGAAATGTCTTCCCACATACATGTTGTATAATTCTTCATAAATCCACCACACGAAAGATGTTTTATAATTTCAACAACATTCAATCATCTTCCATTCAAAAAATTTACACAAGGACACCCCATCCTTGCTTTGATTTCTACTACCTACATGACATTGAGCAAATTTTATGAACTCCTCGATCCCTCTCTCATAATCATCACTTATACGTGATAAATTAATCTAATGAAACGAAAAATATTTTTAATAATAAATATAAATAATAGAATTTATATCATAATTAAATATAAATATCTCTAACTCAAAATAATAATAACTAATAAAATATTCAAAACATTCAATAAAAAATATCTTTAACTCTAAATATTAAAATAGTTATATATATATATATATATATATATATATATATATATATATATATAAATAATAGAAACTAATTTAAAACAAAATAAAAAATAACTTACTTGGAGTGGAGACGAAGAGGGCTATTAACAAAGAGAAAGGATAAGTGCCAACTATGACGGCCAACAATGTCGAAACGGAGGGGCCAATGAGGTGCAATGCATGGCAAGTGAATGAAGGGACAATAGCGTGCAAATAAATATTCTTAAGGAAGGAGTGAAAGACGAACCACAATGATGTGGGATGGTTTGTGGTGCCTTGTTGATTCAAAACGGTGGCGGTGAATTGCGATGCGCAAAGAGGACTGGTGACAGTGGTGTCTAGTACTTCGAAAAGAAGTAGCGATGATTAGTTATGATTGTCAATGACTTGATGACGTACAAAGCGACGAGAGGTAAGTAAGGGTGGTGGTGCAACAACAGTGAGAGGGAAGAAAGGGTGGTGGTGAAGCGGAGGGAAAACGAAACCATAAAAGAGAATGAGAGGGAAAGTAAAACGGTGAAACTTGTTTATCCCTCGTTAGATAATTAAAGACGATTATATCACTTAACCGTTGTTATTTCTTGGGTCCAACAACTTAAACGACAGTCAAAAGGCAAACCGTCAATATTTTTCAAATTTTCAACGACAGGCAAAATAAAAGCTATCATTATTTAGGTTTTCAAGATATATAACAACAGTTATTTGAAAATTCGTCGTTATAAAGTTTATGTTATTTATTATCATGTTACCGCATTTTGTTTTTACTATGTTAGCACTAGAATTGTCGTTAATCAGTGTCATTGAAGTGTTTTCTAGCACTAGAATTATGATTAGTAGAAATGGAGGAAGAAAAAGTGATAGAGAGGTAAGGGAATAGGAAAGAAGGAAGAATCTTGTAATCTTCATGTCGTGGTATCCTCTTCCTTTGGGTGGTAAGGAAACATTTTTTTTCTCTCATTTCTCAACTCCATTTTGTGCCAAAACAAAAAAACATAAACTTAAGATTATTTATACCTAACCTGTAGAGGTTAATCTACTTAATAGTTCCCAAATCGACGAATGGATTGTTAAAAATCACCTTGTCACTATCTTAGTTTTGTTAAGTAAATATCAAACCATTAAGCAAATTCAATTTAGAAATCAATGTGAGAAATTAAGGATTTAAAGAGTCATGGACATTGATCGTATTTCAAAGCATTGAATGGATTAACTCCAAAGAAAAAAAAACTTGATTTTTTAGGTGTAGAGCTTAAAAGGACTAAGCAAGTTGAGAAGGGTTAGACGTTTGCAAACAATTTAGTGAAATTAGCAAAAAAAAACTTCCAAATTATTTTTCTTCATAATTTTTTATTGAGTGAAACTGGCTATGAGATTTTCCTCCAATAAAGACATTCTAAAAGTAAATTTAAAAGAGGTTGAGTTACTTTCCTACCTAATGCCCTTAACACTAATTTTGGATGTTACAAAACTTCTCTTTTGAAGTTTTTGTCCTAAAAAGTTGGTAAGACACACCTATGCCACTCAAAGCAATATGATCGTGAGACTTCATATCTTCTTCCTTCTCTTAAGTAGTTTCTTTTGAGGAGTGTCCTTCCAAATTACCTTCACAATGATCAATAGTTTGAACAAATTACGATTCATGAGCAAGGTTCGATTTTAATTAAAGGATACCTAGTTCAATAACATGTGATGGACCAACTAATCTTTTAAGTTCTTTTTCAATATGAGTAACTGCAAAATATCTTAGGAAAACATGATCACATTCCTTGAACTCTAAATGTCTCCTTCTTTTATATGCATAACTCTTTTTTCTTCCCGAGCTATTTTCATTTTATCCCTAATCATTTGAATTTTTTTTAGTTTCTTGGATTGTATGTGGCCCATAAATACTAGATTCACCAACCTCATATGAACATAAAGAAGTTTTGCATCTTCAACCATATAAAGCCTCAAATGGGGTCATAATTGTGTTAGAATGAAAACTATTTTTATATAAAAACTCTATCTTGTCAGAGCGGCTGCAGCGGAATGGTTAGCATGAAATAACAAACCAAGAGGGTTTTTAATACGAACGTGTGCCTTTTAATTTCTACTCAATTAAACTTACCAAGCAAATAATAAAGACAAATAAAGAGGGTAAGGTTGAGAGAAATTTGCACAAATGATTTTATCCTGGTTCGGATCTTACCAATCCTGCATCTAGTCGCTTATCTCAAAACAAGATAAACAGTTCACTACTCACAAAACAATTACAAATTATAATCACAAAGAAACACTTTGTAAAAGTTTAGAAACCACCTCTCTTGTTACCCCCAAGAGATGAAAGTCACTTCCCCTATAACCCACAAGGGAGGAACACCTCCTCTGAATCTTCACAAAGGATGAACACCTCCTCTTAATGCTTCACGAAGGATGATAGGCTTTTAACTCAGCAACAACAACAACACTCAATCACACTCCCTGTGAAAGTTCTCGCTCTATGCCAACACGCAAAGTTCTCAAAGCCACAACACAAGGGTTCAACAAACCCTAGAACACTTATCACCGCACACTGCAGATAAGATTTTTCTGAAATACACTTATTTCATATTTATATTTCGTATATTAGAATGAGAGTCCCAATCTAATTTATAAAGATCTCACTCAAGGATACCTCCAAAAATCCGTTGTCAACTAATTAACGTGTTATAATCAATTATCCAATTATGGTAATTAATTATGAATTTAATAAATGCACAACGGTAAAAAAGTTTGCTTAAAAATTCTCATAATTGCTCATTATAATCAATTATGGCAAGCCATAATTGATTACTGATAATCGATTATTATAAATTGATAATCAATTATCTTGAGTATAAAATGAGGTTTTCTGATTTAAAATAAATTTTAACGCGACCTGAGACAAACAATACATAGAATCAAATATAAACCACATTCTATACATAAATCTACTAAATTATAAAAGCTTTAATATAAAAACAAGTCTTCATGAAGATCTTCCTGCAATAAGAGCACTTGAGACTTGACTTTGAGACATCATCAAAATTTCTACTCTTTAGCTTTATGCTAACATATCAAAGATAGGAAATTATCCTAATGTGTTCATCATATTTAAAACTCAAAAATGAATAAAGACTTAAAAAAGTAAGTGTCATAGAAATACTTGAAAATAAGAGATAGAGAATTTATTAATACTCATCCAAAACTGAACTTTACTTGTGAAAATGTTCATTCAATAAAGTATTATTTGAAAAGTATCAACAAAAAAGAAACCACTAAGATTATGCTTAAAATTTGTTACAACATTAAATAAAATTTGTGTTTAAACTCAAGTAAGATGAGTTATAAGTCCAAATATAACAGTAAAAGTCCCAATAGTTATGTTATTAATTTCTCAACTTATAGTTAGTTTATTTTATTGCATAATTTTGTACTTGGACTCAACCTAACATAACCTTAACTTGGATCAAATCTGACTTAGCCTACGTTAGGCTTGACCTGGATCGAGCTTACCTAAACCTAACTTTGCTTAACCTAAGCTTCACTCTACCTAACTTGGGCTTGACCAAACTCAATCAAACATAAACTTAGCTCAACCTTATCTAACCTAAACACATCCTAAATAAATAAATAAATGTGCGATTGATCAACTTGACTTGACATGGATCAAAAACATCATGAGTCTTACTTATCTGAATCCAACATGAGCTTGAATTAGCTTTGCTTAACCCTTCCTAGTCATCCTAACTCGACCTTATATGAATTCATTCTAACTCGGTCTGATGTAGGCTAGATATGATTTGGCCTAGTCAAGGATTAGCCTGATTCAATCCTACTTGACCCAATGTGGGATTCACCTAACTTAGTCTTAGATGGGCTCAACCTAAACCATCATGGGCCAACATGGGACCAACTTGACTTGACCTACCTTGGCCCAATATGACTTACCCCCACTTATGCCTAATTTAATAAGTATTAGGCTTAACTCAACTTGTATTAGGTTCAACCTAACATGGGTTTCACTTCATATAGCCTAACCTAAGTCTCATCTAAGCCTAGATGAACTTTGATGTGGTCCAATCACACTTGTCTTGTCCTCAATCTGACCCAACACTAATGTAGACAAGGGCTTTTTGCACCAGTTATTTTGGAGATTATGTTGTGGTTCTTTAACCGAAACATATTTAGGCGAGGTAAGTGAACAAAGTGACTCTTGTAGTGAAAAACTGATGCAACGATTCAAATGAAAAAACTTTTGTGGGAATGTAATTTTAATCCTAACAGAATAATATACATTGGTTTTTTAAAAAAAACTGAATCATATAGTTGTGTAAATATTTTCAAAAATGTCACCACATTTATGAAATTATTTGCAAAAATTATTGGCAAAAACCAAGGCTTATAATTGTGTAAATAATTATGAAAATGTCACAAATGACATTTTTTTGAAATTATTTAGAAAAATAAGTATTGGTTGTTTACTGAACCAAAACATATACCCGTATAAGCTTTGGTTAACGAAGCCTGTGGTTGTGCAAAAATGTAAAAAATGTCATGTTTGAAAAACTGTTTTTCTTAAAATCGAAACATTGTGATTTCAAAAGCTTTTTTTTTAACCAAATTACAACTTAGTTGACCGATGAATCAAGTTCAAACCAATTCAATTTTAACTAAGATGGATCTTATGTGACAATTTCATAATTTGAACTAACCTAGAATTACTTTAATTTTAAATTTTCAAAATCCAAAAATTATTTAATATATTAAATTCAAATTCAATTAATTGATTCGACTTAAAAGAAAATATAGATTTTAATTTAAGATAAATTCTTTAAAGTAAAATTTAAGTAATATAAATTTAAAAAGTTATGTATTACATTTGAAGTGGATTTACTTTTTACTGTAAAATAATTTTTTTTTTACCCACTACCAAAAATAAAATCCCCGCTATTTCTAAGGCTTAATTAATAATATGTTCAATATTAATAGATTGAATATAAAATTTGTTTGATGTTCCAAAAAGAAAAAGAATAAAAAAAAAGGTGATAGAATGTATTTACAGAGTAATAAATAGAGAAGAGAGCTTTATTTTTGTGAATGGGATGAAAATACTCTTAATGCTAATATTTGGTAGGTATACATAATTCTTACTTATTTGACCAACTAATCATAATAACACGATCTGCATCAATATTACAGTCAACCATAGGAGGCATTGACAATGTCATGTCCTGGACTCTGATATTTTCTGGGTTACTTTGATTCTTCCTCACACATTCTAATCAATCCTCTTTGACTTTCATTCCTGAATCTTTTCCCATGACTTCTTTTCTGATAAGATCTCTTACAAAAAGAATCTGAACGATAAGCCATCTCTGTCACCCTTCATTTTCATTTTCTAATTTTCATAAAAAAATGTAACATTTCTTTTCACTTTGAATGTGGACTGACAGACAGACCACCCACGTTTTCTTTATCCCATAAAATTTATTTATTTATCTAATACCTTGATATCGAACTAATACACGACCAAAAATTATTTGTTTGCCAAGCAAAGCTAAAAAGAATAAAACAAAGCATGCAACACGACACCATTCATCCCTGCTATCACTTTGCTTCATGGGAGAGGTTCATATAATAAGTACTATTTTCCATATAAATCTTTTAAAAATCAACTACAATTCATGGTGTTAACTGATTATGTTAGTATATGTATTATTTCACAACATAGAAAATCAGAGGCAGGGACGATCAGAGCTAAGCATATAATAACTTTATATTCCTTTCTAGCAGATAGAGCTGATACACCGTCTTAAGACCTTGTAGTTCAGAAATTCATATCTAACCCCCCAAAAGAGAAAAGTTGATTAAACATGGAAATGGAAGTAACAGTGCCCTGGTAGAGGATTGCTAGTATTGTCCTATGGAACAGAAACTACAACTACACTGCTCACATTGGTTTTACACAAAAAGATTAGAAGAAAAAAGAAAAACAATTACTGTCACTAGAGGGGTCACAATGCTTCTCATGGCTAAGTACATTAGTTGGAGGAACTAGAAGGATTTTGACTGCCACTTGAGCTCAGACTCAGGTCAAGAATGTTGTTTGGAGCATTAGCTTTCTGATTTCCCTTGGAGAGTTTCTGTTTGAGCTCAGACAACAGTGCCTGGTTCTCTTGATTAAGAAGCTGTGCCTTCTTCCTTAGTCTCTCGTTCTCTTTCATTATGTAACAGTTCTGCAGGTACAGCTTTGAGTTCAACCTCTCCATCACTGCCGATAAAATCTCCAAACTTTCCTGCACTGAACCTGAAACCAGAAAACGATTGTTACGTTTGATCCAGAGAGTATGATATGGAGCAAAGAATCCAAAGGGGTAGATTCACAGATATATTATATTTGATAGAGAAGAAGAAGAAAATATAAAGTAAAGAAAGGAGGAAGGAACAGAAGGACCTTAATAATAACAGAATGGAGAAAAAAGAAAGAAAGATAGAAGAATATGCAAGCTTGCTAGTGAATGTGTTGCTTTATGAATTGCTTTGGTAGATATAATTATGACAGTTAAGAGAAGAAGGCAATATGAACAGGGAAAAGCATAGGGGGGGTGGAGGCCAGAAGAATTGAGTCTTTTGGACCACCTTGTCAAATAAATAGAGCATATGGGGTTGTCTGAAAAAACTAAAGAAGATGGATGATGCAGGGGGGGAGAGGCACTGACTTGAAAGCAGAAGAAAAGAAGATGGCTTCTTTCGGCTATCCCAAGAGGGAAGAAAAGGATAAAGGTCCTACCCACGTAAAAGGGACAAGCTTCGTACACCAAGATCTTCTGTGTGTTGGTATGTCTATGCAAAAACACAGTTCTTGGTGTTCCAAGCACACATAAGAGGCATTCCAAAAGGTTTTTAATATCCTCAGTAGTGCCAAAAGTTGCCAAAAGTAAAATGGAAATAAATAAATAAATAACTTAATGGAAGGCTATGGCTAGAGAAAGACAAAGAAACCATCGAGAGTGTTTTTCTTTCTTTTATTCTTTTAAAAACTTATATAAAATATAGATAAAATAAAATAAAGAAAACAGAATCTACAGAGAAAAAGGTTTGATAGGCCAAAAACATTCCCTCCACAAAACAAGGTGGAGTGAAACTAAGATACCTCAAACTATGTGAAAGGCTTCTTAAGTTAGAAGAAGCAAGCGAAGAGTACAGGTGATTTGGACTCAGACATCTAAACCAAAAAACACTAACTTTGCAACAGCCTAAAATACCATGTCTACATTTGTTTGTGAAAGTAATGAGGAAAACAAAACAGCACAAGAACAAGAAGATGGATAATGTGAGTGAGAAAGAGAGAGAGAGAAAAAGAAAGAGGTGGGGTCCCCTTTGTCTTTCCCTCCTGAACTTTTCGAAAAAGATCACCTTTTGAAGGAGGGTGGTTTGGGTGGTGGAGGAAGCAGAGTCTGGACTGTGGAAGGAGTAGCAGTGTGAAAAGGGTGAGTTTAGGGATGAGGAAGTGAGGGACAAAGGGAACAAAGGGTGTTAATTTATAGAGGAAAAAACACAGAAGAGAGAGGAAGAGCAGAGAGTCACAGACAGACATGAAAATAAAAACATAAATAAAATAAATTAAAAAAAAAAAGAGAGAGAGGGTGGGGGGACGTGCCCCTCTTCTTTCTGACACAACAATCATGCATGTGTAAGCATGGAAGGCGGCCGGTTAGTAGCCTAAAAGATTTTATGTTTCGCTTCTATGATGATGCTTATGGCGTCATGCCAATCATGATGCTCTACCTTTCATTTTGCTTTTCTATTTTTTTAAGGGTACGTTCTTTCTTCTTTCATCACTCAAATGTTGGTTAGGATTCACATTTGCCACCAACTATACTTTCAGATGATTGGTACATATATATTTAATCTAATACAAGTATCTTTAGATATCATTCTTTAACTTTATGTCCAATTCAACAGAAATAAAACAAAGCAATTTGGTGAGAAACTAATCTGGTTTAAGACAGAAGAAAAGAAGGAAAAATGTGTATGGGAGAATACAGTGGGAATAAAAATGGTTATAATGGGAGAGAAGAGGAGAGGAACAATAATGGGGGCTTTCAGTTTAGGGTTTGGAAAATGATGATGGGCTAGGCCGTCCCAAGATATGCAATGATGGTTTGGATTGGGTCCAAAACCACCATCAGCACCCTTCCTTACCCCCTCACCCCTATCATCAATTACTCTTTTGTTTTATTTATGCTCTGGTTCTTCTATTTTTAGGCCTCCATAATTTACACTTTCGTTTGTGTAATTTTCATGTGTTGGGAAGTGTTGGCAGTAATCATTCTTTTTGCTGTAATGTTATTCCTTCTTTTGTTGAAAATGGAGATTTTTGTGAAGACCTCAGTGAGAGAGAGAGAAAGAAAGGAAGAGACTGCCAATGGAGTTGTATCCACTACACGGCACGGCACTACTTAGCTACTAGTAGCTACTTGTGTGTGTGTTTAATTCTTCACCATCATCGTTTCCCATATTAATTATGAATATCCCTAGTTTTACATTTGAGTGATGATACGAAATTTTGTTCATTTATGTAGGTGTATCATAAGATATGATAAGAAATGATACGAGTGAGATGCCCAAAACCAAAACCAGCTGCCTTAGCTCATGTGTTAATTTGCTTTCTTTGTTTTTATATGGTTGAGAGAGAGCTTTAACTTTTCAACAAACTAAATGTGAAATCATTAAAAAGGTTCCAGAAAAGGGGAAAAAAGAAAATGATGGAGGGGTGTTAAGCATTGTCATTACACTAAAGCAGGGTTGTTTTAGTGGCACAGGCTCTGTTTGAGAATCAACTGTTACTCTTAAACAGATTCCATTCACATTTATTATTACCCTGTGGGTGGTTTATCTTAGCTAATTAGAAGCACTGATGGTGTTTTGTTTTACGTTATTATATATAATGATAATAATCCTAATAATTATGAGGAAATGTGTATGGTAGTGTGTTAAGTAAAGCACTGGTTTTGTTGCTAAAAGAAGGAGATGAGGTTGAGATAATAATAATTGTTAGGGGAAAAATAAGGAGTTTGATGAGAGTTTGGGCCTCGTGGGTTATGAGTGGTAGAAACGTGAAGCATCATGGTTGACAGATGGTGGTATTTTGGATGCGTCTATTTTTCTTCTGTGAGTGAAGTTGTCAAACAGTTGATGGGTGTGGCCCCCTTCAACTTCCCCCTTTCAATCCCTCTTTCGGACTTTGCTTGCATCCATCTCTGTTATCTAATTCTGGCCTCCATCTCTCAAATTACTCTTTCATCCTTAACACACTTCTCTGCTTTCTTTCTTTTTTAAAATTTTCATCTAAGTTCAAATTTATGTTTTTATTAGCATCTTTTTATATCTTTTAAATTCAAATGTGAATGTGTGTAGTGTCTTAAAAAGGTATTCATGGATACGTTGGTATATCAAAATTTGGAAAATATTCATTTTTTCCCTAAAATATTTTTAAATAGACAAATTTAATTAATTTAATAATTTATCTAAAATATTTTTTTTGTGAAAATTAATTTATCAAACATACATTTTTATTTTTAAAAAAATACTAAATATTATATGTTCTTAAAAAAAGTGATATTTTAAACTGGTAGAAAAAGACTATATTGTTGATATAAAAATAAAATTAAAGAAACATAGAAAGAAGATTATCTTATTATTCAAATTAATAAAAGTATAATTTTAACCAATAACATGTAGATAAGATATTATATGAATGTTCATTGCTTTGAACGTAGAAACTAATTTCTCATATAGTACATACAGGAGTCAACACCAAATCATTGATTGAAATTAACTTGTAGAGATTTTTCAATTAATTAAATATACCTGAATTTAAATCAGACCAAAACCCTTGTAAAAAATTAATCTGCAAGGTTTCAGTTAGGTTTTTCACCCCTTCAAAATATTTACCTACTTTTAGTAAAGTAAATAAAATAATTTTTTTTAAACTAAAATTATCTTGTACATAAATTAAAAAAGTAAAAAAATTCATAAATTATTTTATATAAAAATTAATATTTAACTATAAACATTCATTTATTTATTTTCTTATATTTCACCCATAAAAATATTAATGATGAAATTTGTTGATGATTCCAGTCAATCTTTTATATATTAATTTAAAACTCTAACCTATCATAGATAATAAGTTTGCTTAATTAATTTTTATATATATTAATTTTATCTTTTAATAAAATTTTAAATTAAAATAAAGATCTTATTAATTTTATTTTCTAAATGATTTTTTAAATTTAATTATTATTAATATCTAATTATTTTATAAATTTAATTATTTTTTAACTAAATAATTATTTATAATAAAAATTTATTAAAAAATAAATAAAAATTACTTATAATAAAATTGTGATTTATTATTATAAAAGAATAACACTCATAACATGTGTTATTTATAATAATAATAATAATAATAATAATAATGGTTAAATATGTTTTTCGTCCCTTAAGTATCACAGGATTTTGGTTTTAGTCCCTACTCCAAACTTTGATGGTTTTTAGCCCTCATAGTTTTGAAACTCTTACTATTAGTCCTTAAAATTAGACAGCGTTAACTTTTAGTAGATGTGGCTAACGGCCAGCCCACGTGTGATGTTACATTTCCTGACTACTTTTAATTGATGTGGCAGTAAAGGTGTGGTGGTCGGTCGGCCTGGTGGGTATTGGACAAAGACCGAACGGTTATGGTGACGTGTGGAGTGGACTATATAAAAGACCGAACGGTATTGGGCAAAGACCAAACGGTTATAGGCAAAGACCGAACGGGGTTCCGCAAATACCGAGCGGTGTTGGTCAAAGACCGAACGGTTATGGTGACTGGTGGAGTGCAATATATGAAAGATAGAACAGTATTGGGCACAGACCGAACGGTTATGGTGACGGGTGGAGTGCAATACATGAAAGACCGAACGGTTATGGGCAAAGACCATCATGCCGACCACCAGACCGAGTGGTCGACCACCCACCAGGCCGACCGACCACCAGACCTTTACTGTCACGTCAATTAAAAGTAGTCAGGTGGCATGACACGTGGGCTGGCCGTTAGCCACGTCAAACAAAAGTTAACGTTATCCAATTTTAAGGACTAATAGTAAGAATTTCAAAACTACGAGACTAAAAACCATCAAAGTTTCGAGTAGAGACTAAAACCAAAATCGTGTGATACTTAAGGGATGAAAAACATATTTAACCCTAATAATAATAATAATAATGATGGTGATGATTTTAACTTTTGAAAAAACAAAAGTAAATTTAATTTACAATTATGAGGAAGCAGATATCTATTATTTCTAAAACATTTAAAATTACTAATTTTAGTTACTATTTTAATTATCAACTTTTGGTAAAATATGTTTTTTATAGTTTGGTCAATATAAAATATTTATTACCAATTAAAGTATATATTAAGGTGACATGAAAATATTTTAAGTTTGAAAAAAATGAAGTATTATTATAAAGTTGATTTTTTTAGAAATAAAAATTGCACACTTTTGTAAGATTATAAAATCCAGAAGTGGATTTTAGCTTTTTAAATTTTTATGTATTTGATGAAAGGTGACTATCCAAATGACATTAAGTAGTTTGTCCAATATATATAAATTTTAATCATTTTATAAAATTTAAAAATATATTTAAACCAAGAAAAAAAAAGAAACTAACTAAACTATTTTTATAAATATATAACTAGGAAATAAGTTAACAATTATTTTAGTTTTGGTTAAATGAAAATTACTATAAGGAGTTATTTTGGATTTTGTGAAATTGTTTAAATTTTGTTATCTAATTCTATATGACCATATAAACGTGAAAATAAATTAATAGGTGAAAAGGATATTTTAATATTCAATATAATGATTCAATTGTAAACATGGAGTATATTTTCTGAATGCTAAAAGTATGTCTCTACCTTATATAATAACCATATTTGTTAAGAAAAATATTAGAAACACAAATTTTTGTTTAGAGTTTAAATATATTTTTAATTTATATCCTACCTTATATAAAAAATTCTTATTTTCCATTTCTCTAAATATACATTTTATTTTATTTCTATAATCAATGACACTCATGATTTATCTGTTTAATCATGTATGTATGATGACAAATTTGATACCTCCTATTAGAAAGTGGGTTTAAGCCTAACTCAATTCCACAAAACCGGCTTATAGGGTGAGGTTTGCACTTCACTTATATATTATGAATTGGCCTTATCTCTAGGCTTAAACTCACTTTCTAATATGGTATTAGAGCCTTGTTTAGAATCTATCCTAGCGAGTTCTAAGTGGGCATTCTATTATTCTATTCCACTCGCAATCGGGCCGTTATCGGACCACCAAATTTTTACTATCACACACGAGATGTCTATACCTCAGCGTGAATGATGTGTGTTGGAAGTCTCACATCGACTAGAGATAAAGCCAATTCATAATATATAAGTGAGGTGCAAATCTCACCCTACAAGCCGATTTTGTGGGATTGATTTAGGCTTAAACCCACTTTCTAATACCTCCAAATAAAATTCTAGATTTCTAAAAGAAATTTATTTATATATTTTACACTAAACTACTGGAATCAAAAGAAGTAATAATTTTAGATTTTGTAGGGATGGACATTGAAAAAACATTTACATCTAAAATAATAATTTGTTTATTCTATAATATTTAAATTAATATTTTGAAATTTGTGATTAAAAAAATATTTAATTCAAAATAAAACGTACTAATATTTCTAAAATATATTAAGTTATTATTGTAATGATAAAATAAACTTTATATTGAATTATATTAAACTATATCACTCAGTTCCTCATAATTTTAAAAAAATATTAAATAAATATATATGTGAAAATATAAAAATAAGTTACTTTATTTATTTATATATTAAAGGATGATGATGCACTTTGTTACAAGTTAAACGTATTTCCTATTAAAGCTACACAAATAAAATAAAAATTTAATTTAACAGTTTTTCTTATTTTACTTATAAAAAATTTTAAGAATAGAATTTAGTACATAATTTGTTTAATAAATCTATCAATATACTACTGACTTGTAATCTAGTTTAATTAATATAAAAGTCTTTTATAAATTTTTTAAAATAATTTAGTATAAGGCTTTTTGGCTTATAAACTATGAACATTCTAACCTCCAACTTTGAAATTATAACTTATAATTTACTTAATTTTATTTTTATATTTTTAATTTTTTTAATTTTAATTTATCTCTATGTATTATTATTTCAATCTGCACAACTAATTGTTGTACTATGTTTACTATATGTTTCTTTTAATTTGTGCAATATATTTTAAAATTAATTTAATATAAAAATTAAAATAAAATTTTATTAAATAGTTTTCTGCAAAAAAAAATATGTGATAAAAATTATAAAAAAATCAATGAAACAATACTTCAGTATTAAAAAAATTAAATCCCTAAAATAAAATTTAATTAATTCTCATTATCATTTAAATAATATATTTAAATTACTTGTTCAAGTCATTAAAATATATATAACTTTTAAAAGGTAAATAAAGTTACTAACATGATTAATTTAAAAATTTTAAATCATAATTATATAATAATATTTTTATTTAAAACACAAATTATGTATAATAAAACTTATATAATTATATTATTTTGTATTATTTCATAGTTATTAACTAAGTAAAATTTTATTATTAATAAATAGGTTATCATATAAATATTAATTTATTAATTATAAGCCAATTTATGAACTAAAGTAATTTATTAAATAACCTAATATTGAAGGAGAAGATGACCAAGATTAAAATTATGATTACATAGTTGGATGTAAATGAGTTATTGCAGTATCATTTGTACTCTTATTTATTTCGTACAACAAAATCCATAGCATTTAGTTCACACAGGATGTGCTTTCAATTATTCTGTTTCTCACTATTTTCACTTTCTATAAAGTCAAATAAATTTAGCATGTTTTTAATTATTTAATATTTATTGGTGTCTTCTATGAAGTATATACTCTTATATATTATTTGAATTATCTACAATCAAATGGTTATATTAAAAAAAAAAAAACTAGAATGAAAGGATAGAGTTCTGTTACTAAGTTTTTTTTCATAATGTAATGAAAAAAAATGTAAATTACACATTGAAATTAGATAATCAATTTTATATACATGTCACGGAAAACGTAAATTAAGTTCATGAAAACATGTTAATTTTAAATTAAAAACTAGTTTTCTATTATATTTATTAAATGACTTTCTTATTTAAGAATGAAAAAAAAATTATTCATATAATTACTTAAAATATTTATATTTTTATTATTCACAACTTGATTATATATATATAATTCACAATTCAAAGCTTGCTATTTTTCTTAAGAAAATATTTAAAAAATACACTATATCCTCATTCAATTTTCTAGTTAGTTTGTGATTTATAAAAGAAGCATCATTAATATGTAATATATTACTCATTATTTTTAATATATAATAATAAGAAGTTATATAATGCATTGATCATTAATTTTAGTAGTTCGGTTTTTTTTTTATGTAACTTTTGGTTGAGATTATTTTTAAATTATGATTCATAAGACAATTGTCATATTTTACAAACATAAATTTAATCCTGCTGTTGTTGATAGAAGATACTTTTGATAAATTACATGGAAAAATCTTAATATACACCTTTCATATAGGCTTTCCTTTAGATTACTAAACCCATCTAAACTTGATGTGATGAAAAAGTTTCAGTTTTTAATTTTTGATATTGTTCTCATAAGAATAGCAAATTTATGAACAGAAGCATCATCATGATTTTTCCAACATAGATCATCGTTGGTGTGTGTTTGTTTGGTTGAGCACAGTAGTGTCTAGCTAGCTACTTTCTGTGATTAGTTTAGTTTGGCGAAAATTGGTTTGAAAATTGGTTTGTAATTAGTAGCAGCAGTGATTGGTGAAACATAATTGATTTAGTGTGTGGCTTTTCTGCAAATGAAATCAGTAGCGATCTATATCTTTTGCGTTTTGTAACGGCGATATAGCTGCGGCTAAGAGCTTCCTCTGCTCAACAAAAGTAGTAGCCTCATGAGTTCCTACCCCATCATTTCTTCAAACACCTTCACTACACAAACATGTGCTCTCGGTCAATATTGCATTCAACTTGGTATAATAAAAATAAAAATAATAATGATGATGGCAGTGAAAGAAGCAAAAGGGTGAATCCAAAGATGCAAGACATAAGCACAAAACAGAGACAGTAAATTGGATTAAATGCTGGTTGTGTGAATCTAATAAAAAGGGTGTTGTAAATCCGCTCAGAACGAAACAATGATGGCAAAGTCCCAAATTAATAGTTTATTCATTCATGATTTAAGGGTGGTTAGTTTTTTCATAAATGAGTGTAAAAAAATTTAATTTTTATTTTAATTTATAATATTTGCATGGGCAGAGAAATAACTGGCAGTCATGAATACCCATGATGTCTATAATTACAATTATGCAGCGTGGTAACGAGGCATCTTTATTATTGTTAGAAAAAAAAAAGAAAATAGAAAAGAGATGATTGCATGAGGCAGTGAGAGAGAAGAAGACACGTGAAAGGGTTTGAAATTTGTTATATGTGTGCTGATGATGGGTGAGTGAGCGTGTGTGGAAGAAAGAAAGATAGAAAGCCCAAATGGTATGATTTGATGAATATTTCAAAGCTTCCATTACTTCTTTTTCTGAGGTCATTTACAATGATTTCGCATAATACCAATCCCTGCACTGCTAATGATGATTTTTTACATTATTACGGTCCGTAAGTGCATTGAACCCTACACGTGAGCTTAGGGGTTCCATCAATTTTTTAGCCTCTCTTCTCTTCTCTTTCGGGACCACTCTTCGCCCTTTCACCCTCTTTCCTCTTTTCCCAACCATACCCATAATCACCTTTTTTTTTTTTTCTTATTTATTTATCAAATATTATTTTCACACTTTTATTTCCACTGAAAATATTGTGTCAAAATGTATATAAGTACTCTATAAACTATAAATTATAAAATATAAAATAAAACTGTACGCTTGTAATTATAGGAATCCGTATTCTGTGTTCAATTTCAGTCATTTTATATAAAGTTAATTTTTCTTGTCTAAAATGAGAATTTGATCAAATGGAAGGTGATTTATCATACTATACTATATATTAATGGTATGATCGTAAAAAAAAAAAAAATGATTGTGCATAGTATTTTTCTTTTCTTTTAACGGTTGCTACAGTTTTGATCTTTAAAGAAAAAATCAGTTTTTCTTTTGGTTTTTTAGTTTTTTTAATAAAAATATTATTTTATTTAAAAACAAATATATTTATTGATAGAAGGAAAGAACTTATTTTAATATGTGAAAGAAGTTACTTTGATGTTTATGGTGATCTTATCTATTTGGCAAGCATTGATTTCACAGAACGTGTTTTTGGTCTTAAAAAAAAATTCAGAGGTGTTCATTAGAAAGGAAAAACAAAATGTTACAACATTTATCGGGTGAAAAAAGTTTATGAAATTACATTATTATTCTTTAATAATAAATAGAAAAACCATGATAAAAGTATGAGACTTTAATAGGATTTTTGGTTAAAATGAAAACAATAAAAGAAAAATATGACGTTCTGTTTCTCTGAGTTTTCTTTTGCAATTTTAGGCAAAAACTATTTTTGTCTTTTTTCTTACCTAGATTTAGCCTTTTCAGATATGAAGCACTCTTTAGTTCTTTCTTTATATAAAGATATGAGGCGCATTTATAGTACTACAAGGATTAATCTTTATTGCATCACCTCATCCATCATACATTTCTTTCTACATGGAGAGTAACACTGTAAATTATTATCATTAAAAATTAAAGCTTTAATACCTCTTTTCTTTAATTATCATAATTATTTGTTTAATTTACCATGCTATTTTTAATATTTCTAATTTAATTACCTTTTAAATAAATTAATATATACTTTTAATGAAAAGATTATATTTACAGGGTTTAAAATAATAAAAAAATAATGATTTTGTGTGAACCCGAAAATAAAAAGTTATGTTTTTGGAAGTAAATTAAATATATTTATGAGAACTAAATCAAAAAATAACATATTTATACAAATAAAAAATAAAAACTAATATATGTTTTTTTAAAGAAGTAACATTTATAAAAGTGTCACACTAAAATTGATTAATAATTTTAACATGTTTAACATATTTGTGTTGATTCCAATAATTAATATGAAAAATTGCTAAATTAGTCTTTTTTTTAACATTAATATAATTTATCATTTTTTTCATCTTACTGACTATGACAATGTTTATTATTGTAAGCTATTCACAATAGTAAATCAAATATAATTAACTTTTATACTGAAAATATTGTTTGCACTTATCAGTCTTCATTACTGTTACTTGGATATCTAGGCCTTGATATAGGCTAAAGGGTCAATCCAAAAGCTTGTGAAAAAAAAAATTAGGGCCTAAATTGAATTATGTAATTTGTTTTTGTGTGTGTGAAATAGAAAGTCTTAAAAATTGTATTTCTCTTTTGTAAAAATTTAGAAGATACTTAGAAAAAAAATACTTCTCCACAACATTTGAAAACACATATTATATACAATTCTTATTTTTCTCCAATTTAGTGAATACACTAACTCAGGGATAATGATACTTTCACAACATTTTTTTGACAACATTTTAACACTGTCTACGTGTCATTCTGTGATTGGTCCAAAATTATTCCACAATCAATAATAATAATCATAAACACTAATATAGACCAATCACAGAATGACACGTAGACAGTGTTAAAATGTTGTCAAAAAAATATTGTCAAAGTATCATTGTCCTTAAGTAGCTAACTTGTATCAACAATTCTTATATGATGGAACCTCATATAGAGTATGAATGAGTGATCTTTCACAAAATGGTGAATTACTTACAATCTATCACATCAATTAGGTAAGAGAAGTAAAGAAATTCAACTCAAAACTAAAAATAAAAGAATAATACTTTGACAACATTTTTTGACAATATTTTAACATCATTTACGTGTCATTCTGTGATTGGTCCAAAATTATTTCACAATCAATAATAATAATCATAAACACTAACATGGACCAATCACATAATATCACGTAAATATTGTTAAAATGTTGTCAAAAAAATATTGTCAAAGTATCATTATCCTTAAAAAAAATGTAAGAATATAAACTACTTAAAATTATTAAGAATAAGTATCAACAGAGCAAACTATTACATTATGTAAGTTCCTGATGATGGCATAGTTAGATGACTCTTTTGGAAGTGTATTGGTATGTTGCAAGTAATAAATTCATGTAAATTCAATTACGTAATCTAAAGTGATTTGTTATATAATTATTTGATTAGAAAGAAAATTAATTATAATATTTTTTAATAAAATACAAAATTAAAGACAATATTTTAAGTAATTTATTTTCTGAATATTGAAATAGATATTTTTAATTTTTAATAAAAAAATTAATCAAAAGGTGATGAAGATCTAGTTTTGAATCCGACTTAATGAATTATTTTTCAACAACTTTCACCAACAAATAATAAAGAATGAACATGTGAAAGGTAATAAAGATAGAACATGTGAAAGGATATAGAGATAAGATAAATTTTATAAGAAAGATTGATAATTCAGGGAAGTAACAATAAGATTGATAGGTTGAGAAAAAATAACTTCTTTTAATAAAAAAAATTCAAACATAAGAATTGGAAGTTCTATTTTAAAAGCTAAGAAAAAGTTTATAATCATAGTTTAAGTCATTAAGTGCATCCTAATTAGACCCATTAAATAAGACATCTTATTAGCTAATAAAAAAAATATTCATAAAAACATCTAATTACAAAGAATATGAAACCAAATATAAAGGACCAATAAAAATTTAATATAGATATAAAATTATCATCCTAACTTCAAGTATCATTGTTCATTTGATCCACATACTGTTCATACTTCCTTTTAATTCAATCTCGAATTTAGTTAGCTATTACTATAAAAAAGAGGTTTAATAGGTTCGGAGGTCCCTATATTTGCGGGTTCGTTTCACTTGGGTCCTCCAATTTTAGAAGTGATCAATTAGGTCCCTAATTTAACAAAATTGAGTCAATAATACCCTTTCCGTTAAATGCAAGGGAATCTGAATGCAAATTAAAAATTGCAGAAATTGCCACGTATTAAGCTCAAACTCTGCCACCTGCAAATAAAATGATGCCTTAGCATGCCACCTGTTTAATTTGCATTCAGATTCCCTTGCATTTAACGGAAAGGGTATTATTGACTCAATTTTGTTAAATTAGGGACCTAATTGATCACTTCTAAAATTGGAGGACCCAAGTGAAACGAATCCGCAAATATAGGGACCTCCGAACCTATTAAACCTAAAAAATATTGATTTTTTTTTTTATTGAATGTAATTGTTATGCACAAGTCGTGCCACTTTTCTAATTTCAAATTGTACCCAACAAAGGCATTTCACTTCAAAGTGGCTTTAACAAACTAAGACACTGCACATGCTTGAAATCACTGTGCTTGCTTCAAAATTGTTTGAGTTGTTTTGTCACTTGTAAGAATTCAAAACGAATTCAATTTTTATCTGAATCAGGTAATTCTCGATTTAAAATAGCTTCGTCATACTTTCTTAGCCAACTATTAAAGCTAATATTCAATCTCCACAATCCAATTACATAGAAACTGTTTCAAAAGCATGAACAGAAATTAGGATAAATAAGCACGAAAAATAATATTATTGGTTGAACGTGTTGATATTAGTATGAAATGTTCGACCTCCCACCTCCGATAAATACTGAGATATTTAGGTGTTATACAGTCAATATATTGTAATGCTTATGTTATCGAGAGATTCTTAGTTTCCAATTTGATATTTAATACATTCTTTAAGTAGATTCTAATTTTGAAAATGTTTCTACATAGTTTTAAACTTTATATAAATTTGTTGGAGATTGTAATGTAAATAAATGTATTGAACTTTTAATAGTTCCGTTAAACAATTTGATAATATTATTTGTATTTTTATCAGTCGATTAGTACATATTTTATAATTTACATTTTATTCAATTTTGTTTCAATAAAGAACTCTTCACCAAAATTACTTATAGACTAGGACAATTAAAATTATTTGTTATATAAATACTAGTATAGAAATGACATTGTATAATAAATAAAATAGTTTTCTATAATAGATATTTTAGCGTCATAATTCTGACCGTCCTAGAAGGTTTATACTTTTTATGACATAGTGAAAATATGTCATAATATGTCTAATTTTCTATGACGTACTTCTGGTTACTTGTTATATAAGGTCTAATTACCTATCATAATATATCCAAGTTATTATGACATATTCCTGTTTACTTGTCAAAGTATCATCATCTTCTATGACGTACTTCTTTTCACCTGTCATAATATATTCAATATTCTATGATATACATTTGATCACTTATCATAATATGTATTATTTACATTGAACCTACTATGACAAATAATGTTATCTACATAATAGAAATGTTTTTTAAGCTTTTCTCTGTTTTACATTTTATCCATTCAATTTCCTTGGAAATTCCAACAAATTCAGCAGAACAAATAATCTATAGAAATCATTTCATATATTAAATTGTCTAATAATAATTAAAATATTAATTGTACATAATCCTACATATACAATACAAATATTGTCAAATGACATTACATTGTACATAAACCTCTTATCAATTGATGCTTTGAAGAGATTTTGATGATGCACTTGAAGACTTGAAGAAACATCTACATACATTGTTAAAAACATTCTTTGTAGAAACAATTGTATTAGGCTTTAACTTTCAATTGTAAACATTTATATGTCATGTAACTTTTCTTAAATATAATTTTCTCTCGACAATAATCGATTATCACGTGGGATAATCGATTATCATTAGTAAAATTTAAAAAGGATTCGTCTCGACAATAATCGATTATCACTAAGGATAATCGATTATCTTTAAAAGTTATAATTGTCCAGGGTTCAACAACAATCAATTATCACTAAGGATAATCAATTATCACAATTTTCAAAACCCATAGCAGCCTAAAATAATCGATTATATTTGGCAGTTGTGAGCTGTGTTTTCATTTTCTGACCCCTGGCCTATAAATAGTGTTGGGCCTATCGAGGAGGAGGTTCACCGTCGGCTTTGATACCACTGTTGGGTCTATCAAGGAGGGGGTTCACCGGGGAGACACAAACACTAATGAGATCTGAGTCTAACCTTATAAGAGATTGATTCCACTCTCTATCCAAAACCTTAAGGCAATGGGTTAATGGATCTTTCATCTTTATATAGTGTTTTACTTTCTCATTTTTATCTAATGTGAGACTTAGACTCACACTTGGATTCCCAACAAATAGAAGTCTCCTAAACCTTTTGAAGATTACCAAAACTATTAAGAGTACATAATTGGTTCTAAGGAAGTTCTTGTATTTAAGTGATTGCTTGATCAAAGTCTTAAAGAAGGAGAAGCTTATTGTTAGTGTGTCTACAGTGCAAGCAATTTTCTATCAAGTTGTTCAAGCTGATGATCATTCCCTCGTGTGTCGAAGGAAGGTGTATTCATACTTTTTATTTCTTCATTCATCTTATAGCCTTAAACTGAATTTAGTGAAAAGTTAATCACTCATTTTATAGTGATTGACAACTCGACGTAGAATCTTTTGATTCAAATCAGTATAAAAATCATCTGTGTGATTTTTCTTATCTCTGCATCTCTTTACTTTAATTTTTTTTAAGAAATTTCTAAAAGGGAAAATGAAAAATTTTAATAGAACTAATTCACCCCTCTCCTCTTGGTTTTGTGTCCGATTACACGCTTTTAAACATTCTGATGCGCGTACCAATTCCTACAAAACCTACATATATAAGACCCTAGCTAGAAAAAAATCTCCGTGAATTGTGGAGAAACAGAAAACTCAACATCGATGACTTTCATGCTTTTGGTTGTGATTGTTTTATCCTTAACACCACTTATCAAATTGGAAATGTTAACTCTAAGATTTATAAAAGGTACATTTCTTGGTCTTTTAGAAAAAATAAAACTTATAGAGTTTACAACTCTCACACTTTGGTAATTGAAGAAACCACGAATATCAAATGAAAGAAGAACAAACAAAAGATCATTTGTGGGTGTAGTAAGAGGATCAAATACAACTAAAGAGTCAATTGAAGCTGATGTGTCAGATTAAGGTCCATTTAAACATTCTCGCTCTAAGGAGACTCCTTAAAGAGAGTGGAATACATTTTACCTCACCCTCAAGATCAAATCTTAGGAAAGAGAAATGATGTTGTAAGGTGTATCAATTATCCCATGAGAAAGACCAGGTGGGCCAAGTCACAATTGAACATGATGTTTAGACTTTTGTGCTCTTAAGTAAAAATAATTGCACCCTCACTATATACTATAGTTTTTAGCCTAGTGGTAAGCGATAATTTGACAAATGATAGTGTCAAAATCATATCTTCCTTCAAAGACTGAGTTGTTATGGATTTGATGTCTCGTATTGAACCAAAAACATAGATGAGACTCTAACATATAAAGACTACATTATATCCAAAGAGGAAAAACTAAACCATTTTACCAAAAATTATATCTAAACTTTGGTGCCATCTTTCTTTGATTAAAGTGTGATTGGGGCCAGATTATCTTGAGTACCAAACTCAATAAAGATGGAAACTTGGTAAGAAATAAAGTTGAATGGTGGTAACATAGGCTACAATAAGCAAGAAAGTATAGATTTTATCAAAACTTTTTCTTTTATTGCAAGTCTTAAAGAAATAATGATTTTATTAATGATTTTAAAAACATATAGCTTTATCAAATAGATGTTAAAAGTGCTTCTCTAAATGGTTTTATGAAAGGTGAAGTTTTGTTAAAAATCTTTAGATTTCAAAGATGTTTCTAAATAAAATCATGTTTTCAAGCTTAAAAAGGCTTTGTATGGTCTTAAGTAAGCTCGTAGAGCTTGGTATGACAAATTGAACAATCTTCTTTCAGAAAATAGTTTAAAAATATGAAAGATTGACACAAGATTATTTCTAAAAGAACATTGTACAAATATATGTCGATGACATAATATTTGGTGTTACTAACAAGTTTCTTTAAAAAGCCTTTTTAGTTAATGTAAGGAGAGTTCAAGATAGTTATAATGAGTGAGTTCCAGTTCTTTCTTGATCTTCAGATCAAGCAAAGAGAAAAGAACATCATTGCCCATTAACAAAATATATCAAGGAGATGTTGGAAAAATTCAACATGTCAAAATGTTAAAGTCTATGAGCAATATTTCAGTTAAATTCTAAAGAGTCTCACTGGAAGGCAGTGAAAAAGATCTTTTGATATCTAGTGGAGTACATTAATTTGTGTTTGTGCTAGAAGAAAAATGTTATCTTCAAATTAGAGGTCTTGACGTAGACTATGCTAGAGGTTGTGTTGATAGAAAAAACACAAGTTGAGGATTAGTTCATTAGATGATGTTTGATCTCCTAGTTAAGCAAGAAACAAAATTTCATAGTTTTATCTACAACAAAAGTATTTTAAAATAATTGTAATATAATTATGTCTAATTATTCTAGTACATTCAATAATTCCACATTGCTTAAAAGTTGAGGTCGTGATAGTTTAAATAATTTTGTTTCCTTCAATCATTCAAAACTTTCTTTAAGAACATAATCGTGATGAAGTTTCAGATTCCAAACTGAATAATATCTCAGATGTGGTGATTGATTATAACTATTAAGAAAACTTGATGTCTAAACACTAACTAAATTAAATTTTTCACTAAAAAAAGGTTTTGATAACATTATTTTTTTTACATATAGATATCTCAATTAATTAATGTCAACAATTCATGTAATAAAAAATGAATGACTAAGAATAAGTAGAAAGAAATATTAAGATTAAAAATAAATCAAGTTACTTGCTCTTTTAATAGTAAGGTAATGATATTCAAATAAAATAAGTTTATATGAAATATTATTAATATTAAGAATTTAAGGTGTATTGAAAATTTTACATTTGGTAAAAATAATTAAGATAACAAATATGTAAGTAAAATAACGTTTATATATATTATTTTAAGATTTTATATTGAAAGTGATGTTCTAGTCTCTTGTATAATTCTGGTTACTATTTAATAATTTTAAATCTTTCTAGTTTTCTCCTAAAATAAATTTCACACAAGTATTAAAACTGATGGTTCATCTTATAACGGTTTATACAAATATATAAATTAGGTAAAAGTATTCTTATATTTAATAATAAATTATCACTAAAATATTGATGCTTAATATATACGTGTTATAATATAGAGAAACACACATCAAGAAAGATAAGATAAAAGTTAAATTTTTTATATTGGATAAAAATAACTAAAATAAACAATATAAAAGAAAACAAATAGATCTATTTTCTTAAAATTTTAAATTGACTTAAAATAAAGTCCTTACCTTTGACATAAACATATTTACTATTGAATAATTTCAAATCTTCCTGACATCTTCACTCGAAAAATCTCACATTTGAAATGATTTCTTCTACTCCAACATTATTAGGTTCTTAATGTTTTATTTTGAAAAAAAGAATAATGTGATACAGAATTGTTTGCTCATAGGTTTGATGGGAAGAAGACAAGAAAATGGATCTCCTTTAAAGATTATTTGCAAAACCAATCAATGAACCTTTAGAATGGTTTTACAAGACAACTTTATCCAATCATATTTGGTAGGGTAAAGAAGGTATGGTGTCAAAAATTGAAGGTCACATCAAAGTAAAAAGTGCAATCGGAAAGGATTAAGAACATAGAGACATATATATCTTTGACTTATTTAGGAACATCGTTATGGTACTAGAAGGAAATTAGTTTGTTTTAGGATGCAGAAAACGGGGGCAAAAATGCCTTTAATTACTACAAGGGAATCATTGCAACCTATGTATCTATGTTTCAATTGGGAGCAAGATATGATTCTTATCAATCAGAATTCAACTTCGAATAGTAACAATTTCACTTTGCATGTGCCATGAATGAACTATGCTTCGGATTTTATAGCCTACATAGCCTTCATTATAAGGATGCCATTTCCTAATCATAAATTTTCATTCTCTAACTTCTTGTCGCAATCGTATCGAGTGCCCATCATGATCCTGACAACTAATTATAAACTACAATAACCAATAAATATTTTTCAAAATTCAAATGCCCTCTAAAATAATGCCTTTTCTTCTTATACTTTATGTAATTCAATAAATTTAATTTCCTTTCGTAGAATTTAACAAAACTTTTTTATTTTATGGAAAATTAATGATATGAAAATATGATTAATTAACTTCCATGACGAAACATTAATGATTTTATGGTGATAGTAAATTAAAAAATATATATATCACTCCAGTGCTTCCATACAGCATGTATTCTAAATAACGACATGTTTTTACTTAGAAATTCCTAACATTATTATTTTATTTTCTATAAAAAATAATTATTGATGCTGTAAATTTCGACAACCTTAAGTGGTGTTAAAAGAGTACTTAAGTATATGTTAAACCCAGTTACATATTTCATTGTTCATGAATCATGAAAGGGGAGAACACACTGTACCATTTTTTCTCATAGAAATCTGGTAAGATCCACGATGGGATAATTGGGCCTTTTGGGCCAATACAATTCACTAGTACAGATGCGGCTGAAGAGAGCCTGAGTTTTCCTTTAAGACAACTCCACATATTGAATTTCTTATCGTCCCGTGAGTGGTGGTTTAGTTTCTTTTTACATTTATAATTTGCATTTTGTTCCTTCGTTTCTTTAGTTAATCTGTTATTAATTTTTGATAAACATGTAGATTTGATTAGTAGTTTCTTAAACAGTAGTTTAAGTTGTATTGATTTCATTAATTTCTAATTTTTAGTTTGGAGTGTGGATATTGGTGTGATTCTTTATAGTTGAATGGGACTATAGTTGTTTAGATAGAGAGGGAGTTGATGAATGCTTAAAATCAATGTAAGAATGGTAAGTCTATCAATTGAGCTTAACCTGGATTTCGAATACGATTTATAGAAAATTATTAAATAATAATTAAATTTTAAAATAAAAAATAATTAGTTATGATTAATTTATAAACTAAAAATTAATAATATATAAAATAATTTTTGTCATAAATATAAAATTATAATTGATTTTCGGATTAATATCTAAATTGATTTATAATATTAACTACCAAAATTTTAGTTAATAAATTTAGACCTAATCTTTTGATAATTAAAACTTTGATAATTAATGTTAGAAACTAATTTAGATTCTAATTTGTAAATAATTATATTTTTTAATTCATATTATTGACTATTTTAAATGATAATAATTTTTAGTTTATAAATTGATTTTTAAATTAATTATTATAGTGACTAATTATTTTTTGTCCATAAAATTGGTTATTGTTTAATAATTTTCTTATAATATATAAGTTAGGGTTAAAAAGTTTATACAAGAAAAGTTCAAAGAACTAAAATTTTCACAAAAGTTTCAAATATTAGAATTAAGTCATGAGTTATTTTTGAATAAAAATTAACTTCAAAATAAGAATGAATGAAAAATATATATATATTTACTTAAAACATTTTATATACACATAAAATAAATACTAATTACTCCAATCCTTTACTCTCATAATATGAAAATTTTAAATCTGTATTTTTGAATTTTAAATTATTAAAGATAATATAATTGTCTTATATAGTAGGTCAAATAAGTTAAGCCAAAATCGAATGATAATTTGTTGATTATTATGTTTTTAAGCAATCAATTATAATTTTTGATACAGTGATAAATATTTAATTTAACAAACTATTTTTTAGTGTAATATTCAATAATAACATGATTGAAAAATTATTACATACGATTTTGCTCAATATTATTTTAAATAAAGGTTTAGAGAATAATTGTACTTCTTTTTAAAGCTTGCATATATAAATTATGTATGATTTTGCTCAATATTATCTTAGAAAAATGTTTGGAGAATAGTTGCATTTCCTTTTAAATGTTATAATATATATATATATATATATATATATATATATATATATATATATATATATATATATATATATAAAATAAGAAAACAATGTACATATATGTGCAAGATAATGTCCAAGCAACCATGTTAGCTTAAAATCAATGGTTTCCATTGAAAATATTTTATAAACATTGGTGAAATCATTAATTTCTTGGTATGGGAAGAGAAATGTATTGGAAGCCCACACACATGTGAAGCATATGTAATAAAAAGAACATACTTTTTTTTATATATATCTCATTTTAGAAAAATAGTGTTATGTGAAATGATGACTTATAGACATTTATTAATAAAGATTAAATAAATTGAATGACCTTCTAAAAGATCTGATAACTAGCTTAATAGACTATGCATTACAAGTTCATAGACATAAAACAATAATATTATTTATATTTATTATCATAAAAAATTTACTCACTAAAAATAGTGCAATGATTTAAAAAATGCAATTTTTTTATGATTCAATAATTGATTATGAAAATATACAAGGAAACAATAGAGGGTGAATAATGTTTTTTAAATTTTTTGCAAACGAATGATGATGATGGTGTTTCATAAGGTTTTATAATATATTTTAAAGGACAAAAACAATAAAACAATTTTTATATTGGTCCACTCAATGTGGGCTACGATCTAGTTCTTCATTAAGAACTCTTAACGGGTTTCACTAATCTTATCAAATATTACAATGATTTTAACTCTTAACGGGTTCCACTAATCTTATTAAATATTACAATGATTTTAACTCACTTCTGGTTACAAGTAGGAAAATAACTCTCATTGAGAGAATATCGAAACAATATATTGATGAAACATTTTAATCTCAACGTCTTTCTGATCTTTATGCAAAACTTCTGAGTTATACTCGATGTTGTCATTTCTAGCACAGATAAAGAGAGCAAAGCATGCAAGCACAAAAGCATCTTTTCGTACAACATTAAATGTTTTATCCGTTGATGATCATACAAAACATTACGTATTCAAAGCATATTTGCACATGTCAATATCAATTAATTCACGCATCGTTTATTATCAAGTTGACTTAGATGATATAGATAATTTATTCTTTAGACACTTATCTTATAAGAATGTTTACGTAATCTTGCATCTTTGTTTGAGCGAGGTTAACGCTTAGATGCTTTATCATTAGATCATACACATGTTGTTTACTTCAGACGATATAGAGTATAGATACTTTGTTAGGAGTTCCATATTGTTTAACGCAAGTCTGAACTAGCATATTACTTAATGAGATTATTATCGTTTATCCCGTCACGTTATGTTCTTCTGATATATCATATACATACATATATATATATATATATATATATATATATATATATATATATATATATATATATATATATATATATATATATATATATATACATACATATATATATATATATACATACATATATATATACATATATATATATATATATATACATATATATATATATATATATACATATATATATATATACATACATATATATATATACATACATATATATATATATATACATACATATATATATATATACACACACATATATATATATATATATATATATATATATATATATATATATATATATATTGATAGTGTTTAGTGTGTCTTTTTAGTCATCACATATTATTTACATTGTCAGATGCTTGGTGATGCAACTAGCTTGAATGTAAATGCATTAGCATTTAGCGCAGTCTTTGTATGTATATCTTTATTGCATCAAGCACTACCTATTGTTACCATTGTGAATGCTTTGAAGTAATTTTCATGATGATGCACTTGAAGACTTGAAGAACATATATTGTCAATATTAAAAGCACTTTCTGTAGAAATCATTTGTATATAACCATTTTACAAATTGTAAGCACTTAGAAATTTCATAACTTAGTGATTTATTTCGACAATAATCGATTATCATATGGGATAATTGATTATCACAAGCCAAAACAGAAAAGGGTTTGTCACGACAATAATTGATTATCACAGGAGATAATCCATTATCACTACAACTTTTGATATTGTCCAAGGTTCGGCAATAATCGATTATCACTAAGGATAATCGATTATCATGTTTTTCAAAAATCCATAACGGCCTAAAATAATCGATTATCACTTTTGATAATCGATTATCTTTGGGAGTTGGGAGTTCTCTTTTCAGTTTCTGACCCAACTCGAACCTTTGGCTTATACTAGTGCAAAACGAGGATTCTAACGCGAATAATATGCTTTGGTTTTCAGAAAACCGAAGCATAAGAAAACGCGGTGGCATTTTTGAAATTTCAACAAATTTATAGGCCTCGGTTCAAGGGGAAACGAGGCAGAAAAGCATCTATTACCTCGGTTGCTTCAGAACCGAGGCAGAAAAGCTTGCAAAATCCCACGTGTCCCCGTGCACGCATTAAATTTTTCATTTTGAAATTTTTTCGAACACTTTAGACATCGGTTAAGTAGATAACCGAGTTAGTATCCCTTGATATTTTTTGCATTATTCTTCTTCTTCACACGCAAGAGTGTCTTCCTCTCTCATCTCCCATTTCCCTTTTCTTTTTGTTGTTTCTCTCTCTTCGCGCTTTCTCTCTCTTCTCTACGCTCCAATCTCATTTCCTTCCTTCGGTCTCTTCCCAACAAAGATTTACTCTGAAATCGGAAGCACAATGGTTCAAACTCAAAGCCCTAACTCGTTGTCGTGTGACTCAACGCCGACTCTCCGATGATCATGGAGCTTCCCGATTCCACCAGCGGTGACCGCAACCTTAACGCGCTTCTGCTGTAGCCACAAACAAACAACCTTAAATTTGATGTCAATTTAATGTCTCCCGATATGACGTCGACCTCGAATTCGACGTGAAAGGCCAAAACACAATGACGTTATATGATATTTTTGTATTAGTGGTCTAAGTGGTGGAGTATACCTACAAAGTAAAGCCAAGTTGTTCATCCTTTTGTTTCTCTAAACGAGGTATCTTCCATCTCTTATCTGTTAAGAGAGGTGGTTTCTAATCTCAATCCTTATTTCTATATTGTAATCTGTTGCTGATTTCTAGTGAAAAAGATTAATCACTTTTTATAGTGATTAATGACTAGACGTAGAATCTGTTGATTCAAACCAGGATAAAATTACTTGTGTGGTTTCCTCTATCCCTACAACTTTTGCTTATAAATTGTTTGATAAAAGTTCTGAAAGAAAACCATAATTTTAAAAGAACCAATTCACCCATCCCCTCTTGGTTATTGTCCGTTTATCACGCGCTCTTAAACATTTCACTGCGCGATACCAATACCACTCTTGTCACACACTTTTCCCCACTGAGTTTTAGGACTCAGACGCCAGCACAATAAACACAATAAGCACTAGTAAGAGACCCAATAAACATAATAACATATTAGCATTCAACGATGACTAAAGCAAAAACGAGAGAAACTTGCATCGAGGGTAACGCGCAGAGCACAATAATGACGAGAATGACAACCGCCACATCAAGAGCAATAGCCACCACAACAATAGTAAGAGCCACCACAAACAAGAACGAGTTCTGACAATAGGGAGAGACAATGAGTGATGAGCACTAGCAAATGCATACTAGTGCAAAAAGATAATTTAACTTTGTGTAATAGAGTCCAATTTCAAGAAAAAACGAAGTCTTTCAAAACTCGATGACATTTTTAAATTATTTTCACGACTATAGATGAAATTCAGAGTAGTGACGGAGCAAAGACCACAAAATGTAGCAGCACTGGTTCGCAGAAGTGAAAGGAAGAAGAAAACTATAGAAGTGGGTTTGTGACTTTTTGCCAAAATTTAACCATGAAAAGACGTATTGTCTTGATTATCTTAATAAATGAAGCAATATCACCTCTATAACATCGATTTTACTAATAATTGATGCCTAAAGCCTGCAAAAGAAAATTAAAATTTTCTATAACAATTTTGAAATTTTGTTCAAACTTTTGGCATCAATTCTACGTAAAACCGGAGCATAAATACTCTATGGCATTGGTTCTCAAAATAACCAAGGCCATAAGGACTATTTAGAAAAGTAATAAATTATGACTATCAGTTTTGAAAGGCCTGCGACAACGGTTTTGTAAAGAACCGAAGCCGCAGACCCTATTCAACAGATTAAAATGTTAGTTTTCACGGATCCTATGGAAGTGGTTATGTAAATAACCGAAGTTATAGGTCCTATTCAAAGAGGTGTCAGTTTAAAATGTCAATTTTCTTGAAGGGAATAATGTCAGTTTTGTAGGATCTTATGGCAGTTGTTCCGTAAATAACCAAAGTCATAGACCTTGTTCAAAAAACTGTCAATTTAAATTATCAGTTTTTTAGAATTTTTTTTATTTTTTGGCACTCTTTTGACTTTGGTTGTTTTTCAACATAGACCAAAAGATACATATAACTTCGCAAGATTTAACATGTTATTCTAATGTGTTAAAATTTTCTAATGATTAATATTCAGTTTTCTCACCGAATTCTCACCAAGTTGAACCAGCAAGTGAAAGATCAATCCATCGGAGAGGAACATAAAGGAAAAATTCAAGGCTTGCTGTGATAGATTAAGCATCAAGTACATTTTTAGGAGTGACCATCCCGAATCAACTTTCTTCTGGGATGGCATGCCGTGTATCAGCATTTGCAAAGCTTTTCAGCAAATCCAACACTAGAAACCTATCAACAATATAACTATTTATAGGTTTTCGTTTTTTTCTTAAACTAGTTCTTATTACATGACAATTATTTTTAACTTTGGTTAAATATATTTTAAATGATCGAATTTTAATATAACTCAATCTTACAAAATTAATTTATAAAATAATATTTAAATCCATTTATATTTAATAAACTTGTCTTGTCTTGATATCTCTAACACTAACCCTTTGTTCACTTAAATGGATTTGGGGAAGAGTAATTGAGTAGATTTGAGAGGATTTAAAGATAATTTTTGTTGTTGTTTATTTGAGTGATTTTGGAGGTAAGTGATAGTGAATTTGGAAACAAGGTTTGTGAGAATTAGTGTAGGATTTGATTGATGTGACAGATTAAAAAAATTTACTTCTAAATCCACTCTCACTTACCTCCAAATTCACTCAAATAAACAACAAAATTTATTTTCAAATTCACTCAATCACTCTCCTCCAGATCCATTCAAGTAAACAAAGCATAAAAGATATATATTTTAAGTTTGAAATTAGATATTAATAAATTATTAGAAAAATATCTTAGATCCAACAAATAATACATCTCATTGTGATATCATTTTAAAAAATAAATTTTAAAGTTAATTTAATTATATGAAATGAGTTTCTAAGATCAGATTTGTAGATAGTTATATACTTATATCATTAGTCTACACGTAAAATCTTCTTCTTCTAGTAAAAAGTATTTTCTCTTGATGCTTTTAATATGAATTCATAGGAAAAAAAATGTTTTGATCATATTTATTCTTCTATGTAATTTTTGTTTTTATCCAACAAATAATACATATATTTTAAAAAATAAACTTTAGTTTATAAGATAATCAATGTTAGTTTATAAGATGAGATTTGTAAATAGTTATATACTTATCTAAACGTGAAATCTTTGTCTTCTAGTAAGAAATATATTTTTATTATGTTTTTAATATGAATTCATTAGGAAAACAAACGTTTTGATCATATTTATCCTATGTAATTTTTGTTTTTTATTTTATTTTTTTAGTTTTTGTCACGCTTTATATGTTTTTTTTATTTAGTTTATAATATTTTCATGCACATCTTTTATTTAAAGAAGAAGAAGAAGAGAATCCCATGTTTTATATTGGGTCTAGATTGTATGCTGATTAACCAGGCAACTTCATTTATCAATTTATCCTCAAATTATATTTATTCCAAATGTTTTCTTGTGATTATACAAGCTAAAACTATAATTTGAACTATTACTTATTTGTACAATAACTAACTGAACTATATATATATATATATATATATATATATATATATATATATATATATATATATATATATATATATATATATATATATATATATATATATATATATATATATATATATATATATATATAAGCTGCACATAACTATTTTTTATACTAAAGCAGTTCACTAACTGAATTAGTTTAGTTTAAATAATTCAGTACATTAGCATCTTTTATTAAGTGGATTTACAATAGTTACTTCTTATTTTATATTATATAATATTATAACATATTTCAACAATTATTCATAGTTTTCTACATAACTTACTAAGAGTTTAATGTATTAAAAGAATATAAGTTTTTTAAACTCCTAATAAATTCATTGTTTTAAATAATAACGCTTAATTGTAATTTGTTTAACTAGAAATTAGTCAGTTTAATTTGTCCTAATAATTTTTTCATAGTATAATTTAATTTGAGTAAACGATTGCAAAGGAAATAAGTATTTTAGTGAATCTATTTGAAATTTTATTATTCAATGATAAAAAAAGCTTCCTCAAATTATTATATGACGAAAATTTGTAAAGAGTAAGTTTTTATTAAATATGGTAAATATGACCCTCAAAATCAACTGCGTTATCTTTTTCATACAAGGAAACTAAAAATATCAATAAAGTGAATAAAATATTCCCATATTCAAATAAGCAACTATAAATAAATGCGAAATTATCTTTGTTTGAATATTTTCTTTCAAATATTTATGCAGTATTTCCTTGTTATATACACAAGACCCAAAAGGAAGTATAACTTTCTATTCCTAACTTTGAATGATAATATAAGACAATATCAAGCCAAATCAACGCAAAAGATTTGCAATTATGTTATCAAAAAAAAATAATTGTGCATGACTTTCTCATCTTTATTTTATTTTTTATTATGTTGTTTCTGAGAATCATTAATTTTTATACACTTTTTACAATATTATTAATTTTTTATATTTGTTATTATAAATTTGAAATTTATTAAAAAACAAGTTTTGAATAGTTGAAATGTTTTAAAAGTTGAAATTTTAATTTTTGTATTGTATATTGCTTACGTAGTCCATTCATAAGTCGACTTTTATTTATCTAGCACAAATTGGTTTCTATTAGCATAGTCACAAGTTGATCTTTACTAGCACAGTCACAAGTTGGTTCTATTTATCTAGCCACAAGCCATATAATGTTCTATAGACGTGTTACTCTTTAACTTGACATAATCTGTATAAAGGTAAATGGATTACCGGATCCACCTTGATGCATTTTGTTGAGAGCTCATAAATTCATAATCATCCTCGAAATAGTACAATTAGCGAGGTAAATGATTTATGTTTACATTTTACAACATTAATTGTTATCTGACGCACCCTACTAATTTGGGCGTCATAATGTCTTTTGTAGGCACACCAACATCCGTTCATGAAGGTTCAAAAGGTTCATGGAGCTCATATTATCATGGTGTACTTGGCTCCGTAAGTATAATTGGCATCCATTGTGGGGTCAGGAAGTACTATATGAAGAAAGAGTTTCGTGATGCTTGGAAGAAGTAGGATGATGAGCACGAAAGAAGTTGGACCTTGCAAAAAACCTTTCTGGTACCCCACCTTGTTTGGCCTCTCCAACTCTCAGCCATGTTTGGCTTTGTCGCTTTCAGCCATGTTTTGGCTTATACAATTTTCAACCACAATTGACTTATACAATTTTCAACCATCATTGGCTTGTCCAACTTTCAGCCATTATGCAACCCCTGCAGCCTTTGGTCATGTTAATGTCAGCACTAAGGATTTACTTGTCCTCGGCCTTATTTGGCCTCTCTAGCTTTTGGTCATGTTTCACCTCTTCGGTTTTCGACTATGTTCGAACTTCATGTCCCTCAAAACATCAACTTTCTAGGTTGTTTAGTTGTCGATGCTCAGCACTCGATCATGTTTGGCCTTCGTGTGCCTCAAAGCTTAAGTTTTCCAGCTTGTTTATTGGTCAGTCCTTCACTAGTGCAAAAACTGCATTTTAACTTTACGCAGTGGAATTTTCGTAGTTTCGACTAATTTATACGCCTCAGTTCAAGTGGGACCGAGGTAGAAAACCTATATTACTTCGGTTAAATTAACAACTGAGTCCTAAAACCTTGCAAAATTCCACTTTTCCCCCAGCAAAATAAACTTTTCGCCTGACACCTTTTTGAAAAGGACTTACTACCTCGATTCTACATAGAATCAAGGTAGTATGTCCTGTCTAGCACCTGATAATTCTGATGTGGAAAGGGTTTTAGGCATCGGTTGCATTAATAACTGAGGCGGTAAATGGTTTATTGCCTTGGTTAAGTAAAGAACCGAGGTAGCATCTCGTTCAATATTTAACTTCTCATAAACGTAAAAAAATTTAACCTATTGTTCCTTCATCTTCTCGCAGGAGAATCCTTATTTCCTTCTTCTTCCTCGCACAACCATTCTCTCTCTTAGGCGAAGATTTTGGTTCGTGGCCTCCATTTTTCTCGCGTGAAGTGCCTGGTGTGGTCTTCATCTTCATTGGCTCCATTTCTATCGCACGAACATTGTTGCCTCCATTTCTCTTACGCAAACTGTATTGTTCGTTGCTACCACCGACTGTTCGTCGCCGCTTTTGGTCGTTCGTCGCCTTCATCGGTCGTTCGTCGTCACCTTAGGCCATTTGCAAAGCCACGATCCGTTTCTCCTTACTGTTTGATTTAATATAAAGTATGAAAACATTACACTAGCATTTTCATTTCATTACATTCAATTATGTTAATGTGCTGAATTTTATTTGATTTGCTAGCATTTTGATTTCATTACATTCTATTTTGATTTCATTACATTACTAATAGTTAAAAAAAGTTGGTGAAGTAGTTAGGGTGGCGTGGAAGTGGGAAACAATGTATTTGAATATGTTAAACTTAAAATTTGTCCCATTGCAGATGAAAAAAGAAAAAAAAGTGATTTTGAATAGGCAAAAAACTCTATTTTCTGAAAAAAGAAAAAAAGAAAAAAAGGACATCTACCGCCTCGGTTAGTAACTAACCAAGGCAAAAGACTCCCATATACTACTGCCTTGGTTCAGAACCAAGGCAAAAAGCCTAGCACTTTTTGCCTCGCCTGTATATACCTCGGTTCATGAAACACTACGTATAGGCGAAAATAACCATTGTTGTTTCCCTTTACTACACTAATGCTTGGCACTCGACCATGCTTAGCCTTTGCATACCTAAAATCTTTAGCGTTCCAATTTGCTTAGTTATCGATTTTGGCACCTAGCAATGTTTGGCCTTCGAATCATTATAAGGTTTAGCTTCTCAACTTGTTTGATTGTCTGTCTTCGAAATTCGGCCTTTTCGATTCCAACTTGTTTCGGCATTTGTAAATCTGTCACAGCTTTTAAGTCCATACATATTTTGGACTTGTCTTACCTCAACAATATGTCTGAGGTTTACATCATCAATGGTAGTCAAAACTCAACCTCAACACGTCTACGTCATCAATTTATCCACCCTATACCGGGAACAATGGTCAGTATAAACCCTATCCTGAAAATAGTAATCGACATCCACCACTTATCAAGAGCGAGATATGTAGTAGTTGGTATCCAGCATACGAGAATTGGTCTACTCTGGTATCGCAAAATTTCTCATCTTTTACAGGTCTTTAATGGCTTCTTTAGCCTCAATGTATGATCTGCCTCAGTTTTTCAGAGTTATAATCTTAGTACTTGGTCTAAAAGGTACTCATCTTGTCTTTGGCCTCATAGGCCCGGCCTCAACAGAACTCAACATTCCTTGGCATTAAAGGTTCTCGACCTTCCTTAGTCTCATAGGTGCTCAACCATTCTTAGCCTCAATAAGTCCTCGACATTCCTTGGCCTTATAGGGGCTCGGTCTTCCTTGGCCTCATAGGTTCTTGGCCATTTCTAGCCTCAAAATGGCTTGGCCTTCCTTAGACTCATAAGTGCTCTACCATTCCTGACCTTAGTAAGTCCTCGACCTTCCTTGACCTCATAGGTGCTCAGCCTTCCTTGACCTCACAAATGCTCGGCAAATTTATGGCCTCAACATAGCTCGACCTTCCTTGACCTCAACACAGATCAGCCTTCTTTGGCCTTAACACAACTCGGCCAGTTTCAAGCCTCAATACAACTTGACCTTTTTTGGCTTCAATAGTTCTTGGCTTTATCAAGCCCAATAATAGGTCTCGACCTTATCAGCCCTAACACATCTTGCTCTTTGCAGGTATGCCGAAGTTCTTCATGCTTCAAGTACTTGGTGTGCCTCAGATTTTCAGCTTTAACAACTCTTCCACCATTTTAGTCTCAACATCTCTTTTATTGCCTCGTTCGCAACTCTGTCTCAACTCTTTAAGCCTCTACAATGCTTGGCTTCTTTAAGCCTTAATGGTATGCAGCCAATCCCTAAGCTCTACAGTGCTCAACTTCTTTAGCCTTAACGCGAATCATTTCGCAACCTTTTATGCAGTTTCCCTGCCTCATACCCAATGGTCTAGGTTGAACCTCCAATGTAGTTCCTTGTCGCTTACCTGACATTTCAAGTCAAACCTTTCATGCAGTTTCCTACCGCCTACCTAGCGTCCAAGTCGAACCTCCCATATAGTTCCATGCCACCTCTTTAGGTGGTCCTAGTTGAACCTTTCAAGTCATTCCATGTGTCACCTACCTGGCCCATCTTGATGAGGTGCCTCCCAACATTCAAACTTCTTCGTCCCTACGCTCCTTGAGTCTAGGGGGATACTATATCTATAGGGCTACTACTAATGATACAAATTTTCTTTGTTTTTCTTTGCATTTGGTCTACAATACAGGATGATTACAGAGTACCTAGTTGTTAGTATCATGTTTTATAAATTGATGGCTAGTTACAACTATTTTACTCAATTTACTTAAGTTCTACACACGTCTTCTAGTCATGAGCAGACTAGGGGGTTGGTGTATTGTACATGACCTATACAACCCGGCCACAAGCCAGCCTCTAACAACCCGACCATAAGCTAACCTCTACCAGCCCGACCAGAAACTGACCTCTATCAGCCCGACCACAAGTCCGCCTCTACCAGCATGACCACAAGTTGGCCTCTACCTATCCGACCACAAGCCGATCTATCGTACTCTAATGGCGTGTTATTTTTTAGCTTGACATAATCTGCATCAAAGATAAATGGGCCACTATGCCTACCTTGGCATATTTAGGTGATAATCCACAAACACATAATTATCCTATAAATAGTACAATTATCAAGGTAAATGATTTACGTTCACATTTTATAACATTTATTGTTATCTGGCGCACCCTACTAACTTGGGCGTCAGCCAATCCCTAAGCTCTACAGTGCTCAACTTCTTTAGCCTTAACGCGAATCATTTCGCAACTTTTTATGCAGTTTCCCTGCCTCATACCCAACGGTCTAAGTTGAACCTCCAATGTAGTTCCTTGTCGCTTACCTGACATTTCAAGTCAAACCTTTCATGCAGTTTCCTACCGCCTACTTAGCGTCCAAGTCGAACCTCCCATATAGTTCCATGCCACCTCTTTAGGTGGTCCTAGTTGAACCTTTCAAGTCATTCCATGTGTCACCTACCTGGCCCATCTTGATGAGGTGCCTCCCAACATTCAAACTTCTTCGTCCCTACGCTCCTTGAGTCTAGGGGGTACTATATCTATAGGGCTACTACTAATGATACAAATTTTCTTTGTTTTTCTTTGCATTTGGTGTACAATACAGGATGATTACCGAGTACCTAGTTGTTAGTATCATGTTTTGTAAATTGATGGCTAGTTACAACTATTTTACTCAATTTACTTAAGTTCTGCAGACGTCTTCTAGTCATGAGCAGACTAGGGGGTTGGTGTATTGTACATGACCTATACAACCCGGCCACAAGCCAGCCTCTAACAACCCGACCATAAGCTAACCTCTACCAGCCCGACCAGAAACTGACCTCTATCAGCCCGACCACAAGTTGGCCTCTACCAGCATGACCACAAGTTGGCCTCTACCTATCCGACCACAAGCCGGTCTATCGTACTCTAATGGCGTGTTATTTTTTAGCTTGACATAATCTGCATCAAAGATAAATGGGCCACTATGCCTACCTTGGCATATTTAGGTGATAATCCACAAACACATAATTATCCTATAAATAGTACAATTATCAAGGTAAATGATTTACGTTCACATTTTATAACATTTATTGTTATCTGGCGCACCCTACTAACTTGGGCGTCAGAGTTTATTTTGTAGGCACACCAACATTTGTTCATGAAGGTCGAGTACCGGAAGCATGGCGGAAGGAGGAAGGCTTCACGTATGGAAGGTTCAGAAGATCCATTGAGCTCATCTTCTTAGGGTGTACTCGTCTTCGTAAGAATAACTCCAAACCAATTTATGATAACTTTTTGACAAGTATACCAAATCGTTCCAAGTAATACAGTGATAAGTAAAGTATCGTTCTCCTCAGGGAATTTGTGGTACGTTATTCAATTAAAATTTATTTATCAAAATCAATTGAACAACAAAATATAGGTGAATTAACAGTTTCAAGCTAGATGACAATTTAAAATTGAAATTAAAATTTAAAGAAAGCTTCATTGAAATTGACTTCATGACCACATTACAGTGACTAATCTGAGCAATATAACTTGCGTTCACACATCAAAATCACAGTATCTTGGTTTAATTCCTTAAAACAAGTTCTAAAGAATTATGTTCAATTCTTAATTCCTTAAGTAAGTAAACATAAACTTTGCCTTAAGAACGATGTTATTGATGACCAGGAGAATTGAAACTATTCCTAGCATCTTTCCTTCTGGTTGCTTTTCTTGCGTTAATACTCAAATTTACTTCCCAGTACAATTTAAATATAAAAACAAGTTTATTTTACTTCCGTAAAATAAAATAAAAAGTAAACAAGAAAAGCATACGAACACAATTTATATTGAACAGGAAAGATTACATCAAATGTCAGCCATTACAGTCAATTCCAACGAATAAAAGTTTAGCCTATCCTAGACATCACAAACATACTCATTTCTGCAATTCCTTGCATGATGTGCAGTCTTGATGTCTTCAGAGAGGTCTCCTGATGGTCTCCAGAGCAGTTCTTCTCCAAAAATTATATTTTCCAGTCTGCCCCCTCTATCCTCCAAAGCACGTCTTTTAAGAGACAGTTTATTTCTCATAAAACTGCTCTATTCGCTCAGCGCACAGAAGCAGATTCGTTGTGCGAATTAAAATTAATTCAGCACTCAACTGCACCAACTCGCTAAGCGCACAACCTCTGATGCGCTGTGCGAATTCAAGACTTGAAATCTCCAAACTGGCATGATTCGCTCAGCGAACCAATGGTGATGTGCTGTGCGAATGTATTCTCCTGGCTCTGCGAATTTTGCTTATGCTATGCGAGAATTGGCTGACAATTTCACTTTTGTACAACTTTTCCTGAACAATAATTTACAACACAATCTACTTCCTATTACGACTTTTCACTGAGTAATAACATGAATAATTACAAAATTGAGATCCTTTATAAGTGTCAAAACATCTGTTTTTCACACTTATCAACTCCCCCAAACTTGAACTATTTCATGCCCTCAGGAAATAACAGAAACATATGAACAACACATAACACACCGTTGACGTTTTGATAGAATGACTTTACACATCAGACAAATCACATGCATTCCTAAAGATTCAAACAGGTATGACACAGTACAATACTCAAAAATTCACCTGTGTATAGAATATGTAAAACCAGATCAGCATTTATCAGTCTCACCACTCACAATGTTTGTCCTCACAGCAGAATTGTTCTAGAACTTCATCAGCTTTTGCATTTCATTTGATTCACACACTTCACACACTATTGGTTAAGTCCAAAGGTCTTTTCAGGTTAAGATTTGGCTTGGCTAGAAAAAGAATCATGGTTTTTCTTGGATTCAAAGACACCTATTAAGAAGAGAACAACTTCAATTCCCAATACAGTACTCAAATCCCAAAATATATCATTTATCACATACCATTTTCTTTCACAGCTCAACCTTTTCTTTCATTTTGAGCTTCTTCCTTTTTTTTTTCTTTCATATTTTTTTCTTTCCCCCAAACTTGAATTCAACCTTAACCTCCTTTAAAACATAATACATGTTCTCTTCTAAGGTGTAAGGTAGGATATCATCTAATAGGCTCAAGGTGGAAGGAAAAAAATTTTTTTCAAGGCTCAAAAGGTTCACAAATGTATCACAGTGTCTCAAGGTTGGCTATCTGGCCAAGTAGCTATATGATCAATACAAACAGGGCCTTTTTCATCCTTAACCAAAAAGTGTGTGTATACGTATAATCAAAATCATGCAAAATCCAAGTCCATATCCAGACAATTCAATATCGCTCAATCAATATATATGCTCTTAGCACTCACAGATCTGGTCATATTCATACACACATAAAAAAATTTTGAAGCAATGTACCACATACATACAAGTCATCATCCCCAAAAATCACATGATATCATCAGAACATGCATAGTCATTAAATCAAAACCTCAAAGTCTTTACAATCACAACAAACATCAACAAATAACTGAGTTCCACAATAACATCTAAACAGAAACATCTAAAAACAACATAACACATCAATAACATCTATCCATCAGCACTCTACCAAGACGCATCTGTCCTGGATCTCCACTGGCTCTCCTGCGAATGATAACTCTGCTGTACCCATCTGGGATCTGGCTCCTCTTCTTCCTCATCACCATCACCTGCCATCATGTCCTCCTGCTCATCTAACTCTGGCTCTGGTGCTCCTGGAAAGGCACTCCCCCACCTAGACTCTGGCCTGCCCTCAGGCCATGGAATAAGCTCTGCAAACTGGGTCCCACTCATCAGTGAGTCGGGAGGAAAATCAGGGATTCCCAGGGACAAGTGATACATGCTATCCTGTAAAGACACCTGACCCTGCCTCATACTAGTGCACCAGTCGCGGATATCGTCCTGACGAGCCAGACTCTGCTGCATGTAGCGAGTGAAAAGATCAGGTGAAGGAACAGACGGTGCTACAGGTGGTCTAGCCGCTCTAACATTCCGGCGTGGAGGGGGAACGGGAGGAGGAGCATGCTCAGCAGACAACTCTCCCCTGTTAGCACAGTTACGGTCAAAAAATCTTTTGTTGAGGGGAGGTTGTAGTTTCAGAGTGATGTCTGAGACCCCTGCAATTCCATTGGCCTTGCATAAGGCAGTGATCAATGCAGGGAAGCCAAGTTTGCAGGCGTCATTATCAGCCATAAGAGCAATCTCCTGAGAGATGAACGCTCCGATATCCATATCAATGCTTGTGATAATGCCATACACCAAATAGGAGCGTTCCAGGTTGATATCAGATGTATGAGAGTTGGGGCAGATGTTGGTGAAAGAAAATGTGCTCCAAATAGTGGCCAGTGAGTTCAGATGCTTCCTCAATATCCGCACTGGTGTACCACTAGTACCAAGCTGATACCCATAGCCTGGTAAGCACAAAGTGGAGGCAATCAAATCATGGTCAGGATGGCCTGACATAAAGGTCCCAAGTGGACAGGGGATGTACATGAGAGTGTGCATCAGCCTGTGCAGAGCCTTCCTGTCAAAGCGAATGAGTTTGCCTCTCACTGTAGAAGCTCGCGTGTTAGGTGACTGTGCTCGCTCAGGATCCCAAGCATTTGCATAAAACTCTTTCACCAACACTTCATCAATTTCATCGGGCAGAGTTGCTAATACATAGTCCCATTTCCTTCTCTCAACTTCGGCCCATATGTGGTCATACTCCCCAGGGTTCAATTCAATCCTTCTCTCTGGCAAGAGTCCTCTGCCCATAATGTTCTGCGTGAAGCGCTCCTGGGCTACCTTTGAAACAAACCGGTTCTGATCATAGTTGAGAACCAAGTTCTCCTCCTGTGCTTGTGCCGGTTGTGATCTAGAAGAAGACCCTTTGGTGGTCTTCCTCTTTTTCTCTTGAGTGGATTTTGGAGGTGCCATCTGCAAAAAATAATGCACAATGCAAAAGTGTGGAAAATGGGTCAGAGCCAGTGAAGAACTCAAGACACAATTGCTGGCAGATGGAATTCGCTATGCGCCAGCGTGCGCTATGCGAATTTGCACTTGCAGAGTCTGCTGTCAAGACTAATTCGCTATGCGAATTATGCGAAATAGGTGTCTTCGCTCAGGAACAATTCGCTATGCGAACGGAGTCGCTGTGCGAATTTCATATCAGAATTCAAACCTATAATTCACTTTGCGACTTTCTCGCCAAGCGAATTTCATGTTCAGAAAACCAGGCCTCTAATTCGCTATGCGAATGTGTCGCCTAGCGAGAGACAGTGCAGAGGACATCCATCAGAGATCAAATGACAGTCATGGATATGCATAAACAGATGGTACTTGAAAGTGTATATGCACACAGTGGTTCAAGAGAGCATTCCAATCAGACCAAAACTCCTATTATACTCCTATGAACATTAAAAACAGAGAAGCAAATGGAGAGTAGAAAATGAAACCTGTGGAGAGTGACCAAGATTATTGAACAGGATCAGAGAGTGAAGAGGCACTTGAAGCAAGGCAGAAAGTGAAATGGTGGCAATGGAGATAAAGTGGAGAAATTTGCAGAGAGGAAGGATACGTTCGCTGTGCGAAAATGGAAGAGAATGGTGGCTGGAGTAAAATGAAGAGTGGTAAAATGAAATGGAGAAGAAGTAGGTTTTTTTAAAAAAAAAAAAACTGAACGAGTCAATTCGCATAGCGCACCACAGCGGTGCGCTGTGCGAATTTCTCTCGTTTTCTGCACCTTTGAATATTTTATTATTTTTTTGAATTTTGATGTTCAGTCGCAGAGCGCACCTCAGCTGTGCGCTATGCGACTAAATTTTTTTGTAAATTTTTTTTTTTTTTTAGAACAAAATTCGCAGAGCGCACTTCAGCTGTGCGCTGTGCGAACAAGCACAAATCAAACCACTCTCATGTAATGCGCTCTGCGCAAAATTTCGCTGTGCGAATTTTGACAGAGCTTTCCCCCCAATTTTTTTTTGTAGCATAGCGCAAAGTGTGCGCTATGCGAATTAAATGCTCAAGTTGCTCTAGTGATTTTATTCGCCTTGCTTATCAAATGCGCTATGCGAATACTTCCGCAAAGAGAAAAATGAAACTTTTAAATCGCAAAGCGAATGTAATCGCTATGCGAACTTCAATCTCAAAACAATTTCTTTTTCTCTCTCGCAGAGCGCATGAAATTCGCTGTGCGAATAAATCACTGCTTCATAAAATCATCTAGTCGCATAGCGCACCTCAGCTGTGCGCTGTGCGAATAGAGCGTCAGAACTCATTCATCAAGCATCTCAGCACTTTCTCTCCACACTCAAACTTAACAATTATAAAAACACAATTAACAAACACAAATATATACAAACATGTGCTAGGGTGCCTCCTAGCAAGCGCTTCTTTAACGTCACTAGCTTGACCCAGAATCTCATGGTTAAGTTGGATTGTTGATGTTGGTGTGCTTCTTCCTCTCATGACACCAACATTTTCTGAGTAACTTTCTTGTCACCAACTTAATTCTTCTTGAATATGGAGCCTCAATTTCGAGTACTCCATTTGCCTTTATGTCCTTGATGACCCATAACCTGTTCTTCAGATTCACAGGTTTTCCAGGTTTGAGTTCATCACTTTTCACTTCAATTTGTTGGTGAACTCTTTGCTTCTCCTTATCTTTATCTCTTTCCTTCACTTTTGGATTGAAACAATTAAGATTATTCTTGGCCAACTTGGCAACTTGCCTTGGAAGACTAGTAATTGCTAAAACTTCATCTTTTACTTTGGAACTAGTCTTTTCCTCTTGATTTTTCTCCACCTCTTCAAAGACATTAAATATCACCTCTTCATCTTGGTCTTTTAATTTTACAGTTCCATCATCAACATGAATGACAACCTTAGCTGTCTTCATGAAAGGTCTACCAAGAATGAGAGGCATATCTACATCTTCCTCCATTTCCATGACTACAAAATCAACAGGGAATTTTAGTTTATCTACTTTAATCACCACATCTTCCACTACACCGTAAGGATGCTTAATGGACCTATCTGCCATTTGCAAGATCATTCTTGTTGACTTAACTTCAAGGCCACCAATCTTTTTGAGCATAGATAGGGGCATCAAATTAATGCTCGCACCTAAGTCAACAAGAGCCTTCCCTATATCATGATTTCCAATGGTGCACGGGATAGTGAAACTCCCTGGATCTTTGACTTTTGGAGGTAGAGATTTCTGCATAATTGCACTGCAATTTCCCTGCACTTCAATTGTTTCCTCATCTAAATACTTCTTCTTTTTACTGAGGAATTGCTTCACATATTTTGCATAAGCAGGAATTTGTTGCAGTGCTTCAGTCAGGGGCAAAGTAATCTCAAGTTGATTAAATATCTTCTTGAACCGATCCATTTGTCTTTCCTTATCCTTCTGTGAAGTATTTTTAGGATAAGGAAGTTGCTCCACCAACACTTGCTCTTTTTGTCTTCCATCTTCATTCCTGTTTCTACATTCTTCTTCTTCAATCACTTCCTTTTGATCATCCTCTATGTGTGCTTCACCCTCTTTATTTGTCGGCTTCTCCTTAGAATCCAACCCCACTTCTTTTTCACTTCTGGTTATTATGACATTACATTCCTCCCTAGAGTGAACTTCATTCTTAGCCACAAATTTCTTTTCAGATGTCTCATCCAGCTTCTTTGCAAGTTGACTCACTTGTGTCTCCAAGTTTCTAATAGAAGCTTCAGTGCTTTTATGGTTGGAGATGGATACTTGCATAAATTGTTGCAAAGTTTCTTCAAGCTTGGATGTCCTATCAGAAAGAGTAGGTTGTTGTTGAAACTGTTGTTGTGGTGGTCTACTAGAACTAGCCTGACCCATGCTAGGATGAGGTTTCCAGCCTTGATTATAATTTCCATAATTTCCTGAACGGCCTTGATTTCCCATGTAATTGACCTCTTCCTTTGCATTAGACTGAATAGCACACTGTCCATTTTGGTGCTCTCCACCACACAGTTCACATCCTTGCATAGTATGTTGTGCCTGTGATACATTTTGAATTTGTAGTTGTGATACCTTTTTCATCAGAGACTCAAGCTGTTGAGTCATAATTTTATTTTGGGCTAATAAGGCATCTTGGGATTGCAACTCAAACATTCCCTTCTTTTGATTTTGTCCTCTCTCACATTGAACATCATTGTCACTAGATGCCATATTTTCAATAATTTCATGAGCTTCATCAGGTGTCTTCCACCTAATGTTACCTCCTGCTGAGGCATCTAGCATCAATTTTGTGTGAGATTTTAAACCTCCTAAAAACAGGTTCAATTGAGTGGGGACATCAAATCCATGTATGGGAGTCTTTCTTAACAATCCCTTAAACCTATCCCATGTCTGACTCAAAGTCTCTTCAGGTTCCTGTTGAAAAGAGGATATCTCTTGCTTGCCTTTGTTTATTTTTGATTTAGGGAAATACTTATGCAAAAACTTTGACACAACGTCATCCCAACCTGTCAGACTTCTCTCAGGAAAAGAATTTAACCATTTCTTGGCATTGCCTGCCAAGGAAAATGGAAAAAGACTAAGTCTGATTGCCTCCTCTGACACATTCAACATTTTCACAGTGTTGCAATATTCATTAAAAGTTGCCAGATGATCATAGGGATTTTCGTGTGCCAATCCTGAAAACTGATTACTTTGAACAAGATGTATCAATGCTGGCTTCATTTCCATGTTAGCCGCAATGATCACAGGTTTGGCTATACTGTTGAAAGATGTAGGTACAGTCACTGAAGCATAATCTTCCAACGTACGCCTTCTTTGTTCATTATCCTCGTTTTCCTCCATCTTTTTACCCTCTCGGTCAGATGAAGAATAAGCGTTTGAAGACAAGCTGGATTCTCTAGCTTCTTTTTTTTTATTTTCTTTTCTACGCCTACTATTATTTCTACGGGCTGTCCTTTAAATCTCAGAATCAAACAATAAATTCTCAGATTTTGTTCTGCGTGGCATGCAGAACAAAAATCTCCAATGACAAACCCAAGAAATAACAACAGGAACAAAACACAATATATACAGATACACAGAAAACTAAAACAATGAATTTACAGAGATAGGAACAAAATTGAAATTGATAAACAACTAATTGAAATAACAAAACAATCAAATTCCCCGGCAACGGCGCCAAAAACTTGATAACTTTTTGGCAAGTATACCAAATCGTTCCAAGTAATACAGTGATAAGTAAAGTATCGTTCTCCTCAGGGAATTTGTGGTACGTTATTCAATTAAAATTTATTTATCAAAATCAATTGAACAACAAAATATAGGTGAATTAACAGTTTCAAGCTAGATGACAATTTAAAATTGAAATTAAAATTTAAAGAAAGCTTCATTGGAATTGACTTCATGACCACATTACAGTGACTAATCTGAGCAATATAACTTGCGTTCACACATCAACATCACAGTATCTTGGTTTAATTCCTTAAAACAAGTTCTAAAGAATTATGTTCAATTCTTAATTCCTTAAGTAAGTAAACATAAACTTTGCATTAAGAACGATGTTATTGATGACCAGGAGAATTGAAACTATTCCTAGCATCTTTCCTTCTGGTTGCTTTTCTTGCGTTAATACTCAAATTTACTTCCCAGTACAATTTAAATATAAAAACAAGTTTATTTTACTTCCGTAAAATAAAATAAAAAGTAAACAAGAAAAGCATACGAACACAATTTATATTGAACAGGAAAGATTACATCAAATGTCAGCCATTACAGTCAATTCCAACGAATAAAAGTTTAGCCTATCCTAGACATCACAAACATACTCATTTCTGCAATTCCTTGCATGATGTGCAGTCTTGATGTCTTCAGAGAGGTCTCCTGATGGTCTCCAGAGCAGTTCTTCTCCAAAAATTATATTTTCCAGTCTGCCCCCTCTATCCTCCAAAGCACGTCTTTTAAGAGACAGTTTATTTCTCATAAAACTACTCTATTCGCTCAGCGCACAGAAGCAGATTCGCTGTGCGAATTAAAATTAATTCAGCACTCAACTGCACCAACTCGCTAAGCGCACAACCTCTGATGCGCTGTGCGAATTCAAGACTTGAAATCTCCAAACTGGCATGATTCGCTCAGCGAACCAATGGTGATGTGCTGTGCGAATGTATTCTCCTGGCTCTGCGAATTTTGCTTATGCTATGCGAGAATTGGCTGACAATTTCACTTTTGTACAACTTTTCCTGAACAATAATTTACAACACAATCTACTTCCTATTACGACTTTTCACTGAGTAATAACATGAATAATTACAAAATTGAGATCCTTTATAAGTGTCAAAACATCTGTTTTTCACACTTATCAATTTACTTCTCTTTTAGTTTACCATTTCACTTCTCTTTTAGTTTTGTTCAACCTCCTTTTCTATTCTAGCATAAATTACATATAATTTATTTACAACTAATAAAAGGATATTTATGTGAAAATAATTTTTAAAAAACATTTTTCATTTCACCTCTTAAAGTTGTGTCTAATCATCAAACATAAATCATGTGAGAAACTACTTGACAATAATCAATCTAGTATTAAACTTCATTCATTTGATCACTATTATAAAATGATACTTTACGAAATATTTTGAAAATCTTAAAATACACAATTTACCCTTTTTTTTTTGTATTTTGCATGTTTTCCACTTTATCTCAAATTTTCAAAATCTTAAAACATACTACAATTTTTCTTTGAATTAATCAACGAAAAAAGAATTTTTTTTATCAGGGTTTTCAAATGTTTTATGAATTTCTTTTATTCAAAATAAGGTAGTAATATACTTTAGAAATAAATATGCAAGATATAAAGAACAACAAGAAAAATGTCAAAGATTTATATTGATTTACCTGTCAAAGAAAGCTACCTTCATCAGTTGCTTAATCATCCAAATTGAGATAATTCACTAAAATCAATTTTATATTAATTTACCTTCTAAAGAAAGCTACATCTAGTTGCTTAATTATCGTAATCGAGATAATTCACTAAAATTAAGCTTTTACAAGCACTACGTAAGAAAAATAAGAAGTGTAACACAACAGAATATCTTGAACCATATAAGATCTTTTGTAGCCTTTTGTGAAATCCTGTCATAAGAAAGTTATATTGGCAAACCTAGTCAAGAAATGAATTACAAAATTTGAAAAACAAAAGTGGAACATAATCACCTTAACAATAAAGTGCAAAAGATTATCCCATCTAGAAGCAATAATAGGTTATTCACAAAAACAATAAAAAATAACACTTGAATCTTGATCTATAAAAAATATTTGACAAAAGGTTCAAGAAATATCTTTTGCTTTTCACATAAGTGTTTCAGATGTGTAAAAATCATATATGAAAAAGTTATTTTAATTTCTCTTATAAATCGGAAAAGATTGAAATCAATTTTGAACATGTTGAAATTTATTCCAATCAATTGAAATAGTGTAAAATTAGTTTGTTGAATTTTTTTTAATTGATTCATTTTCAATCCGGTTAAAATCACTTGAAATGACCATTAGTGGTTTGAATTTATTTATTCATATTTCAATTTGGGTGAAACAATTAAATTTGATTTTGAACAAAAAATAGTCAAGGATTTTAATTGTTAAAACTTTAATTTAGTTTATCTAAATTTAAACTTGTGTTTCTAGCAAGTTTGTGAACAATTTAACAAGTTAAAATCTATTTCAAGCAATTGGAATCTTTTGAGAGGAAAACAAAAATTTAGGATCTGAACTATCTAGATCAAGCATTATATATTTACTTCAATACAACCTAAACCTAAAAATTATAACTCTACACAAGATTAACTACAAGAAAAACTCTTCAAGGCACCCATGATCAAATCTAAGTGACTTGGATCATTAAATCAATTCACTCAAGCTTGCTTGAATCTTCAATGTCAAATTTAATCGGAACGTGACTAACTTAATCTTCGCAACAAGACAATTAATGTTACTTGTCATAATATTCATTTCAACAATTACCACATTCGAAATTTAATGCAATTCATTTAACCTTCAACAATTATTGCAACTTACACAAATTTCCCTTTGAGCAATCACCCTGTTAGTAATAAAATTTGTAACATCATCTCTTATAACAATTGTTGGATCAAAATAGAAAAGATAGACAAACTTGCACTCCAAACTATTATTTGAAGTTATCTCAACTTTTGCAGAAAATATGCATATATAGATCGAATATGGGTTTTGGTTCATTTTCTAATACATGATCTCCATCCTCACTAAATGTCCTTAACTTATTAACTGACCTAAAGAATTTTTTTTCATGGTTTATTTTGGTCTTTAATTTCCTTTCATTTGAATAACTCTTCTTTCATAATTATGTGAACCTCTATTTTATTAAATTAAATTATTTTTAAAACACTCATTTAATAATTTTTATTTCTGTTATTTTTTATTTTTATTTATTTATTTTATACAAGAATATGTAACTCTAAATTTCAAATGTTTAATCAATATAAACAACTAATAATTGATTATGTAAGCTAAAAATCTTATCTTTTATTAATTTTCTTTTATTCTTAGTTTATGTAGTTTAAAAAAACACCCTCATTATTTTATTTTTTCGATTCATAAATTTTTCATTTTGTACTAATAGTTTAATTTATTCCCATATCCAACAAATTTACACAAATTTCTAAAATAATTTCTTTTTTAAGTATTTATAAAAAAAAAAGGAATTTTATAATTGTAACAAAAGCATTTTCGATAATTACCGTCATCTATAAAGAATTATTTAATAGGGTTAAATATGTTTTTAGTCCCTCAACTATTAAGCGTTTTTGGGTTTAGTCTCTGTTTCAAAGTTTGTTTCATTTTCATTCCTCTCCTTAATGAAATTGTAATATTTAGTCCTCGAGTACCAACGACGTTAATTTTTAAATGAGCTGGCTAACGGTGTACCATATCACTTTTGCTTTTTCTGAAAAGTGTCAACCTGCATCTTCATGCGCTGAGGTTTCTCTCCCTCCCTTATTCATCTCCATCATCCTCCCAATTCTCTTCAACCCGCAGGTCCCACCTCTTCAAACCCTTTCTTCCTCCAAACGATTCAAGGGGTCTCGAATTTCATGAAATACAAATATAACATGGGGATGGAGTTGTCTTCTCCTATCAACATCTACCTCATCTGGTACAACCTCCAATATCGGCTACAACCTCCCCTATGCCTGGGTTGGGAACTCCGACAAACAGTGCCTAGAGGTGAATGCCCGCCAGCAAGGTGATAAAATAATTGAATGCCAATAAAACAATGAAAATGAAAATGTCAAGACCAGCAATCGTATCTATTGTCCTTCTCCTAATTACTCGATGTGAAGCTCAGGGTTCCATAAAATACCCCACAGTCATTGAGGATGTTACACCTTGTGTTAGCTTCCTCAAATCAAACACAAAAATTACCCCTTTAAGCATTGTTGCCAAGGTATCAAGACACTGACTAGTGAGGTTAGAAGCCATGAAAATAGAGAAGCTATATGTTTATGCCTCAAGTAAGGATGGACAACGACCTCTATTAAGCTTCCTCTTATTGACGACAAAACTGAATGCAAAAAGTAAATTTCTTTGCTCTTTGTCAAATTCAATTTTTTATTATGCTTCCAACTTAACTTTGACAGGGAAATGATGATGACTATTTTTTATTTTTGGTCATGCAGAGCAATCTTTATCATGTGAGGTTCATTTGGGTTGTTGCAAGTGCAAGATTATTAGATTAATATATTATAAAGGGAGTAGAAAAATAAATTGACAGTGAGCTTGTACTGACTCATGAATAAATAAAATTGCTTTGTCAACTATTCTGAATAAGAATGCAACTTCCTCTACTGCACAAGCAATGACATATGTTAACTAAAGTTGATCTAATTAATCTTTATATATTTTTTTTAATATAAGTATGGCTCGGCTAGCTTTGGAGGTAGCAAAGGCAGTAGTCTCTGTTGCCTTCTATTTTGTCTGTTGTTTTCTCTCAGGTTTCGTAGTGCATTGGCAGCAAACCTTGATGCATATATGGCAAACGAATCAAGTTGGGTGGGGAGGAAGCTAGTGAAACGTATTGGGGGATGTCCGATGCTCTATCAATTGCTGTTGATCTTGATTTCTCCATGTCCCCTCCCCAATCCCAGGTACCATATTGTCTTTCCAAAATGTTTACAAACACTTATACTTTGAATTTATCGAAAATCATAAAGCATTGGGGCCAACACAAGCCTTCAAAATAGAGCTCCAAATCCACTGCACCAGAAACTTTCTTCTGTTTTTACTCCATCTCCCATAACGGATATGATGTAACCACCTCCATCACCCGTTGTGTACAAGCCCTCGCATAGATCACCAATCTCGGTGGGTACGGTGGGGTCCTCACTGGCGGGCGTTCACCTCCGAGCATTATTTGTCGGAGTTCCCAACCCAGGCGTAGGGGAGGTTGTAGTCGACATTGGAGGGGAAGTAGTGGAAGCCGCAAACGCCATGGCAGAAGGTAGATCTCGTTGCTATGATCGACAGGGAAGGTTCTGCTATTGGGACCACTTGTCATACAGATGAGGTAGATGTTGGCCGAAGAAGGCAACACCGGCCCCATGTGATATTTGTGCTTCACGAATTCCGGAACCCCTTGAATCGCTTGGAGGAATGAAGGGTTCAAAAGGGTGGGACCTGCGGGTTGAAGAGAGTTGGGAGGATGATGGAGATGAATAAGGGAGGGAAAGAAACCTCAGCGTGAAGATGTAGGTTGACACTTTTCACAAAAAGCAAATGTGATGTGATACACCATTAGCCAACTCATTTAAAAATTAACGTCGTTGGTGCTCGAGGACTAAATATTACAGGTTTATTAAGTAGAGGAATGAAAATGAAACAAACTTTAAAAGAGGGACTAAACCTAAAAACGCTTGATAGTTGAGAACTAAAAACATATTTAACCTGATTAATAATGTATTGTAATATTTATGTAGACAAAGTTAATATTTAACATTAAAAATGTGGCATTTTAATATTTTGTAAGATAGTGTAATGAATACAACTCAACTTTTAGAACAATCCTAAGCAAAATCAAATTAAAACGTTAAGTAGACATCATATGAATTAAGTTGAGTTTACATATAAAAGAAACTAATATAATAAAATTAAAAATCAGAAAGATGAAAGACTAAGATCATCCGGTTAAAATATAAACGAACTTAAAAGGTAAATGACTTTCATTCATTTAACAACATATTAATTAAAACTTATCTAAAAGTCTGTCAAAGATCAATAACGTTATTATCTCATGTTCTGAAAAAAAAAAAAAAAAGAATAGAACAGAGCATACAAATGATTGAGGAAGGCAAAAAAGCATAAAATCGTGGAGAGTAAAGAACGAATATTGGCACAGCGCGTGTTCGACAAGTTCACTTTCACATTCATTACCGAAAGCACAATAAAACGCTCCACCGCACTGCGCTGCCCAGAAACCCTAATCACAAATAATTTCAACTACTCCTGATGGTGGTGGACCTACAAATTTTAATCTCAGTGCTGTTTTTCTTTTTCCCCCTTTTACAAAGCCAAATTAAAATATGACTCATTCATTTCAATCCCTTCGACACGAGACAAACCGACTTTTTAAGTTTTATCTTAATTTAGAAGACAGATCATCATCATCATCATATTCATAACATTATACATAACGACATCTCTCTCTCCATCGCTCGCAGTACACGTGGACGGTACTTATCAAATCACCAAACTCCGGTCCCATCGGACGGATGAGATCGAATCATATCCTCCGCAGCTTCTCTGCTTTGATCACGGGGTTAGCCCGAGCAATCTCCTCTCGCCCCACCGTCTTAAAGTCGAACCCGCACGCGTGCTTCTCCGGATACCTGTGGGTCCCGCAAAACGTGACTCCGCACCTGCACTTGAACCCAGTCAACCCCACACGCTTCCGACACGCGGCGCACCGGTTCGGTTGCGCTGAACCCGAGGATGTAGAGCTCGTCACCACCGCGACCTGAACCGGAACCGCGACCGCAGCTTCTGCCGGGAGCGAAGGCGGGGGCGATGCTTCGAGAAGGACATCAATCGCCGCCGGTGGCGCCGTGGACAGCGGCGTCTTCGCGGAGGAAGAAAGCGCGGTTTCGATCGTGGATTTGGTCGACACGTCGTCCTGCTCCTTCAAACGGATCGCACCGTAGCATTTGGAGCAGAGGTTCATGGTAGCGGAGCTACCGAAGAAGCCGCAGTTGTTGGCGCAGAGACGGTGACCTTCCGGAGTCTCGCATCGGTGTTCTTCCGCCATGAGATCTTTCGATTTAGGTTTTTTATGTTCTCTTTCTTCTTCGAGGAATCGGAATAGTCTTGGAACCTGCCGGAATTTCCCGGAAAAAGAAAGAGAAACAAAAAAGAGAAAACGATTAAGATTCCGTTCGAATCCAAGAAAATTTAAAGGGGGAAAAATTGAAACGCTGGGTGGTGGCTGGAAGGAAATAGTGCATATAAGTAGAAACCGAAAAACGAAAAAATACAGGTTGTGAAATTAAACAAAGTAGGGTTATAAATAGCCGAAATTAGTTGCTGTAACGAAATTTGATCAAATAATGAGAAATAAAATTAAAATAAGAAAATAGAGAGTTAGAAGGAAATAGAAATAGTACCTTATTGAGGTTGAGAATGAGAAGAAGGAAGGGGGAAGAGGGGATAATAAGAACGACGGTGGAAAGAGAAACTTAACGGAGAAGGATTGATTAACAGATTCAGAAAGGTCTGAGAGAGAAAAAGGAAAAGACGGCAAAACTCGACAAATCATAATAATTATTTTCAATCATTAATACTTTCTATCCATTAAATTAAATACAATAATTCATTCAAAATATTTAAATAAGTTATTTATTTATTATAATAGTTTCTTACCAGAATAATAAATATTGACAGTCACAAAATTTATCTGCCAAGTGGTGACATTAACCTAATGATTACGTGTTTATAAAACTCTTAATTTTAATTTATAGTCATTTTGAATTTATTTTATTAGCATTGAGGGAAAAAAACACAAAGAATAAAAACTTCTAACATTTTTAATCAATAATAAGTATAAGAAAATATACTTTGTATATTATTATAATTTTATCTCAGATATAATTTTTATTAACTCATTTTTAAATTTTAAATTTGTTTTAAAAAAATTACAAAATTAAATTTAAATTTTTTACTTAGGTATTTTTATAAAACTTAACTTGCTCAAAAATTAATTCTTTGACTTTTTTCATTTATTTAAATATAAAGTTTCATATTTACAAAAACTTTGATATTATATCATTTTAGTGTAGTCTTATTTTAAGAAATTCTTATAAAACACGTTAATATTGATATATGAGATATAATAGGATAAGTTTCACGATGAATATTGATAGGGTGTAATTAACAATTATTATAATTTAGTTTTATGTGTTGGTATTTTTAATGAAAATCAAAATAGATATGTAAGTAGTTTTTTGGCTTTTTGAAAGACACAAGCTGATATTTATGTTGAATATTTATGTTGAGTTTGAGATTATTATGTTTCGGAGCATGTTTAGATAATTGTTTAGAGACTTTATTTAGAAAATTATTATTCTTTAGTCTTTTATGATTTTTAAGATCAATTAATGGTTGTTTTAAGTTTTAGAGAAAGATGTTTTAGAGAGAAAGATGTTTTAGAGAAAGATCACGTTAGTGCTTACATTTTTTTTAAATATATGTTGTTCAAAATCTTTTATATTTTTGTAAAGAAAATTGTTGTAATAATAAGTCAATTAATTTAGTTTTCATTTGTAAAGAACAATATAAGTGAGATAATATTTTACATACATATATTTATTTAAATTTATTTTATAAGATGTGTAATTTATTTATGTTTCTTAAGTATAAATTTTATGATGAGTTTGATGTGGTCCTTCATATTTTATATTCTTTTACTTTATTTTATTTTTTAATAAATTTGTTTATGATGACAAATAATTAATAAATTTTTAAAGTGTAATCATAATTAAGGGATCAAAATTCATAATTATGACATGAACTTATGAGATACTAATCGGATCTGGGATCAATATTCTAATAATAATTTTATTTTGAATAATATATGTGAAATTTTTAATTTTAATTCTTTAAGTAATATTTTTGGTTTGAATTTATAAATAGAAAAAAAATGTAGTGAAAGAATCTGTAATTAAAAAGCTGAATGTAAATATGTAAATAGTTTTTTTTTAGAACATATAACACAATTTAAAACATTTAGTTAACTAATGGTTGATAATACTTCAAAGTCACTCAACTCATTCTTCATTATCATCCTAACGATGATTTTTCTTTATTTATTTTATCAAATGTTTGTCTATAACTTTCTCCATATCCTAGTTGGAGCTTTTTAATTAAATATGATTTTTACCGAGTAATGAATGTGATTCTTTATAAATTACTCACAATCTATTTGAAGTTAATACTTTCTTTTTCAGTAAATTAGGCATGAATTAAGTGTTATCAGGAATTATACTATTAAAGACGAAATATGTACCCTTGTTTGATTTAAATTTTTGATAGCACAACAATCATTAGTAATCGCTAATTTTTCATATAAAATGATACTTAAGATTAAACTCCTATATTATATATTCACGTGATAGATTTATACCTGTTCTTAATGTATTTTACACATGTTTCTTTCTAACAATAATCAAACACGTGATTTATCGATTGATTGATCTTGTTTTAAAATTAATGATTAGTTTAATATAATTATATACCAATTGGTTCAGTGTATAATTATGGTGCGGTTAATGGAAAATGATAAATTTAGGCATGATGTTAATTTTTTTTAAGTAGGCACTAAAAAAAATATTATCGAGAGATAGAGACAGCGAAAAAAATGCAAAGTCTTTTTGGTTAAGAAATAATAAAAAAGTAATGTACTAAAAAAAAGTTGCTAATGTACCAGAAAGAATAATAAAAAATTGATATTATTATATGGAATGAAAGGGACAAGGTGGCAGTGGAGGTACTGAATATGGATTTGGTAAACACTTTTTAAGTTCAGCATCTTTCTAGAATTTAGGAAAACATTTTCTGAAAAATAAATAAACAAATAAAGTGGTGGACAATCTGTCAAGTAAACTGTTCATAATAAATAATAATGTTTTTCTTGCCATAAATTTTGTCTGATCTTTGAATACTTTCGAAATGAGCTGTCTTTAAATATTCATTTAACTTTTTAAGAAACTTTTTAAGAGTTGAATTGACATGATTAAAACCAATAATGATTACTTAAAAAATAGTAATATATTGTCATAAATTAAGAGAGTTGGATGCTCTGTTTCCCAATGTCTCACGTTCTTTAAACAAAAATATGGTTTATATTATTTTCAGTAATAATAAATGTCATTGATTCAAGCCGGACTTGTAAATATATGTATATTCTTAAATACGACGTTAATTTATATAAATTAAAATAATCTTATTTATAAGTCATTTTTTAATAATATAAAAAATTATCTTTTTAATAATATAAAACTTATCTTTCTTTTATAATTCCAACACTTACTTGATGAATCAGGTTCCAATTAAAATAAATTTTAAACTTAATTAAAATTCAAAAGTAATTTTTTATTAGAGTTGTTAAAATAAATTAAAAACTACAAGTTAATCCGGTTTAATTTGAGTTAATTCGATTTAAAAAAATTATAAATTTTACGTTAAACTTATGGTAAGTTGAGTTATTAATTTATAAATTTTAAATATTAAATTATATTAAAAAAACGAAAATCTTAAACTTATATTTCAGTGATTTGATTTGCATTTCGTCAACTTTAGGTGTGTTCTTTCCTAGATTTGATGCAGACCCTAATTCTTTGCATATTACTCAAACTGTGATCCTCTATTCAATTGTTGTTTCTAAAATTATCACTGTTTAATTAAATGAATGAAACCTTTAATCCATCAATGGTTAAGTCGAGTTTGAATTTTTTTAAACTTGTTAATAAATAAATTAATTAAATTTATTTTGACAGTTTTAATTTAATTTTTAGTGTATCATTTATCCTAATAGAATAATTTTCAATTAAATATATGTATATTCTTAAATATATGTCATTGACCAAGAAGGACTTGTTAATATATGTATATTCTTAAATATGACGTTAATTTATATAAATAAAAAAATTTATTTTATAAGTTAATTTTTTGCGAAACAATATAATTAGATTTAAAATTATCTTTTTAATAATATAAAAAATTAATTTAATAAAATTGGTTGAAAACATTATATTATTTATTATTTGTAACATCCCAAAAGTATAGCTATAAACTATACTTAAGGGTCCTTACATTTACAATAAAATAGAACAGTTACAGAAAATAAAGTTAACTTACAGTTATTCTAAAATAACCATAAATTAAAACTTTACAGAAACCTATACTAATACAAATCATAAAAGCAGACCGATCGATCATACAAGAGGTGTATCAACCGAACGATCATACAACAGTGTATTACGTCGAACGATCCTATACTAAAAGCATTCCTAACATCATTAAGAGAGTTTCATCACAGATTTGAGATTCAATTCTGCAGAGTCATGAACTCAATAACTGAGAAGCAGATTTCCTAGTTTTAGTATCGTTTTGAGTGACTCAAAGGTTCTAACAAGTCTTAAACCACTTGCCCAGATTCTCTATACCAACCACAATCACACCGAACATAATTGCTCCAATTTCACTATCCCTCTTCATCATAATTCACACGGCCATGAACTAGAAACTCAGCATAAATATAATCAACATGAACACAGCTATTTAACAGTCCACACCAACTCAACCGTACACAAAATCATTAAATTTCACAAACATGCAACATCATCAACAACCTTTTCATACATCAAAGCTAAGTAATTAAATTATCTAGCTTCCCTTACCTTATAACTGGACCGAACAGCAAGCTCAATCAATCTGCAGAATTGCGAGCACCACACACCAAAATCCTAGAACACCTAAAGCTCACCGATTGAGAAGGAAGAATCACCCCAAAAGACCAAGAAAGTGATTAGAAACGAGAATAAGAAAAATGATAAGCACATGCAGCCAGGAACTTTGGCTTGCATGTACCAGGAAATAGAATTTTCTAGGAAGAAAGTGAACTTACTGATTCTATAACTTGATTTTTTGATCGGTGGAAGACAATGATCTTGACTCCTAGATTGCTTAAACAGTGGCTAGTTGAAGAAAAGAATGAAAGGGGATGAAGAATTTCTAGAGAGAAGGAGAAGAAAAGAATAGGCTTGAATTTTAGAGAGATGCAGATTTCTGAGAAAATGAGATGAGCTGTGGTTTGGGAAATTCTATAAAATGTTAAATCTCTTTTGGTTGAGACATTTATCCCTCTCTTCCGAGTGTCATTTTCAGGGGTTTGACATTCTTCTCATCAACAAAAAATTTTATCCTCGAAAATTAGGACATACTAAAGAACAGAGGAGGGAACAACTCCCTCATGACATCTTCAAATTTCCAGGTAGAGTCACCTGTTCACACATCTCAAACCACCTTAACCAGGCTGATGGATTTTTCCTCTTAGATAAGCTCTCTACTAAGTTGACCACCTGCATGTCGACCGAATGGTTTAGTTGAAGTAAGGAGCCGAATGATGACGTTTAAATAAAGAGGTCATAACGCTGAATGAAGAATCGAACGGTAACTTAATACCGAACGAAAAAAGTTACTAATAGGAAGTATCACAAATCTGACAAGAAAGAAAGAAATGATGGAAAAAATTTTTACTGCTTAGGAAATAGAGAGAGTATAGATAATAGATGACAGGTTCGAAGAAGAATATCAAATATTTTAAGTTTAGGTAAAGACTGGATTTCTTGGTCATTGGAGAAAATGAAACTTCCTAGAGATCATTTACTAACCTTCTCTTCTTTATTTACACTAAAGATAATACTTCATCTCTAACTCCTAAATAATCCAATACACACTTCCGTACAGATCTGTCTGGATCGTCCTATCCGTTTGGTCGTTTGCCTGGGATGATAAGCTGAACAAATCTTCAACTGGTTGTCCAATTCTCTCTGCAATGGTTGCCGAAATTGAGAGGTGAACCTGAAATCCCTGCTTGAAACGATACAAGACGTAACTTCTAGCAACCGAACCACATTTTCTGGTATAGAGTTGAACCAATCTTTGATATTAACTTCTCAAACTAATAACCACCAAGTAATCACTCTTGCTCATCCAGCCCTTAACAACCCAAATAACATTATAGTATTATGATCGAAAAAGTGAATGACAAAACCCTAATAATGTTATCTCATTTTCCGTTCGGTCTCTTCAAGTTTAAATTTTTTGAATTCGTTAATAAATGAGTTAAATTAGATTGATTCATTAAGTAGTCAATCCACCAAGCTAAGTAATCTATGTTGACAATCCTAATTTAATTTTTATTATACCATTTACCCTTATAGAATAATTTTCAATTAGAATGAAACACTCAACTTACAAATATTTATTATATTTATTTACTTTGCACAGCAAGTTAATTTCTTCATATAAATTCAATTAAATGTAAAATGAAAAACGTCAAAATATTCTTTTTACTACTAGTTATACATTATGTTTCTGTATAAAGTAAAATGTGTAATTCCTGTTATAATATCCTAAGTTACAATTTTATGAATCATTTAAAATTGTAATTATGTCTTAATTTTAACTACCTAGAAAATGATATGTATTTTAGCTTTTGAATGAAACACATAGGCATTAGAAAAGGGTTTCATATATGTGGCATTGATAGTAAATTGAAATAGGCAAAAGAAGAATATGAAAAAGTAACAATGAATGCATTGTTTGAAGAAAAGAAGAAAGGCGAGTACGTGGGAAACGCGTGGATTGAAGTTGGGGCTAAGTTGGAAGTGCGATTGAGAGTGACAGGGAAAGAAAATAAACAGTGAAAAGTTGCGGCAGAGATATTTTGTGAGATTGATAGCAATGGCTTTAGTTTGAAGCAAGTTGTTGCGTCTTGTTGTGTTGTGTTGTTTGCTTAGCAGGATGCAGATTAGTCAGTGATAGAATGAATCCACCGAGGTAAAGTGAACAATGAGTTGGCCACCCACTCGATCCTTTCTCAACAGATATATATATATATATATATATATATATATATATATATATATATATATATATATATATATATATATATATATATATATATATATATATATATATATATATCTTCATGCAATTTTTTATTTATTTTATTTGTTGGTTATGTTATTAGTAGATTCTTCTTTAAATAACTTTTTTTTTTCTAATTTTCACTTGTATATAGCAGTGTTTCTTCCTTATTTATTCAAATGGTATACTTTGCAGATTATTTAGGAAGACACTGCACTTCAATATTTGTAGCTGAAATTTGGAAGCCGAATTCTTTATTTTTTTCGATCTGATATATAAAAGTTGTGTTTCTTTTAGAACATTAATTTAAATATAGTAGTTTGAAAATGCAATAATTATTTTGAACATTAATTCTTTAGTTTGTGTTGAATTAAAATATTTAATAACAATAATATTGATTAATTTATAAGAATATAAATATCATGTTACCCTCTGCAATTTTTTTTCTTTGTTTCTCTCTCTATGGTTGTTTCGGTCACCTCTCATTCCTCATTTCTATATTAATTTTTCACTTCTAACTTTTTTATCATTTTCAAAATTAAATTATACAATGGTAAAATTATGATTAAAGGAACATTTTGGATTAATCAATTTTATTTTTTGAAGTAAATTCAATTTCTATCTTTTTTTTCTCTCTTATATGTAACTTTTCTTTAGTTACGTATATTTTTGTACCATCAAGATGAATTTTTAACTGATTGTTGTTATGAAATTATGCTCTCATTATTGATTGAGTTTTTGTTTATGTAGATAGAACAATTATGCATTTTGAAGTTGTGTATGGGAAAAACCATGTACGGATTCTTCCTTAAGATAATGAGAGCTAATTATTTGAGATTTTAGATGAAATTATATTTAGAAGATAAAATTGGATTTTTAACTATAGTTATGATTGATACAGTGTATTATAATCTGCTGTAAGAAAATGAATTGTTAGATAAAAGTCTAAATGTTAACCTTATGAAATCTGTCGATGAAAATTTTGTTGTGTTGTTAGTATTTAGTAACATAGAAATGTAAAGTAGAAATGGTAACTAGAGAGTGGATTATGGCTAGATTTTGTTTTTAAAATAGATTATAATTGAGTATATATGATGAAATTAGATTTCTAAAGGTTAAATTTGTGACTTATTGAGTAGTTTTTTGTATGATTCTTTTAATGAATTTTGTTGATAGGGGGAATAATATAAGTGCTAAACCCAATCCCTAACTCATTGATGATGACAACTCATATGTTTCCATGACAACACAAAAATGTTTCTTTATGATTCTTTATGAATTGATACATATGTTGTTGTGTAAATAATTCTTTATGATTAATATATATGATGATATGTTGATTGGTCTGCATACTTTTGTGATCATAATTGTGTTTATAACTAAGGCATACTCATGTTTCTAAGTGATAAAACCATAAACACAAAGCAACTCTATTCACTCACTTAAGAAGCAACATTTACGTCTTCTTTGTCTTATTTTCTCTCTCACAAGCGTTTTTCAGCGTTGTCTTCCTCGAGATTTCAGTGGCTCGAGAGATCATCCTTCACCATCACAAAGAATCTTCCTTACCTTCAGGTTAGGGTTTCTCTCACATTTCTTCAATTTTTCATCTTTGACCGATTGAAACTTCATTTAAACACTATTTCACCTTCGATCTACATCTTCCACTGATTATAATTACATTCTATCGGTTTCTTTCTGTGAATGGTTTCTTTTTTATATATTCGACTTAGAACTGACTCCGGTTTATGTGCTTTTGGTAGATTTATAGGATGATTGGCAAAAAGTATGGTGTGAAATACTCGGAGGATGAAATACTGTTTATATACAAAAGAGTTATATGGACAGCCTCGGGAAAAATCTCGTCTCAGGTTAACTTCTTACTTCTACTTTTATTTTTACTTTTTATCATTCATGTGAAAATAGTTATATTCTTATATATGAGTAGGTGTTTATTAATTATCATGAATTGCTTTCATGGGATTGAAAATTTTGCAGTTTGAATCTTTTTATATTTCTACCTTAAAATTCAAAAAGAAAAAGAAAAGAAGTTGTTAGCAATTGTGTGTATAGATGATTCACTTGCTTGTCTAATGAGCAATTGTACTATTGCAGACGCTACTAGTAAAAATCTCAAGACAACATTACATCAAAATAACTACAGATAGGGATTTGTTATATTTTAATATTAATATTTGTATGTTTTAGTTTTTAAATGATTGGACTTGTATAATATGCTAGAGTTTCTCATGTCTGATTAGTTTTAAAGTCTTGGAGCCAAGCATCGGTCATTCGCATATAAATGTTGCCAAGGGAATTTCCATTGCTTTTGAGTGAAATGACAAGAACAGTCTTTTGATTGCATGATAGCTTGTTTGTTCGTGATAATAAATATATATAGCTTGCAGTGAATGGTCTGTCTTAATTGCCTACTTCGTGAAAGTACTATGATGCAAACATTTTCATTAGTGAGATATTTTTTATGCTTGATGTCTTAATTGCATGATTTCATGATAAACCACTGAAGTTGATAAAGGGAGAAGGATCGCTGTTTGGGAATCTTGTCAAAGAATATTGGTCTCATTTTCGGTCTGCAGAATCTCAGTGAGACTGAACAAGATTTTTGGAATAGCTGCCATGTCTTTTTTCCTGTAACATTGACAAGTCAAGACAGTTTATTTATATTAGAAGTAGGATGGAAAATGCACTATACTTGGACAAACTAATAAAATAGTGCAAAGCTATTCAGCAGTTGTTGCTTACAATATGACATCTATAATTGGAAAAATCATTGGATGTTATTAGAAGCACTGGTATCTCTATCAATTTTAGCCATCTGTCTACTACTAAGTTTTCTCACTAGTAAAAAATAGGGTTTTAAAATCGCGTATTATGCCTCGGTTTTTGAAAACCCGAGACATATAAAAACGTGGTGGCAGAAATGTAATATTAGAGACACTATATGCCTCGGTTCTTTTAAACCCGCTTTTAAAAAGAGTATACTGCACCGGTTCTTTTTAAACCCGCTTTTGAAAAAAGTATACTGCACCGGTTCTTTTTAAACCCGCTTTTGAAAAGAGTTTACTGCACCGGGTTGGAAATAACCGAGGCCTATATTTGCCTCGATTAGGGTTAAAGTTCAAAACTTTATTATTCACTCTCACTATTCTTCTTCCCGCAACCTCTCAGACTCTGCTCTCATATCTCGCGCTCTCGCTCTCATCTTTGCCTCCCTCCCTCTGATTTCTCCTCTCCACCAAACCCATCATCAGCGCCGCAAGCACCGCCGGCCACCACGCACAAACCTGCAAGCACCGCCGTTCCACCTCGCCTGCTACTGCATCGCCTCTCGAGTGAAGAGCAAGCGGTGGCCAGATCCAGATCCAGATCCAGATCCAGATCCCGTGCCAGTGGTGGAGTCGCTTGCCGCTTGCCGTCAGGAGCCGCTTCGCGCTCGCCGCTTGCCGTCGGTCGCCGCTTTGCGCTCACCGCTTCACGCTCGCCGCTTCGCGCTCGCCGCTTCACGCTCGCCGCTTCGCGCTCGCCGCTTGCCGTCGGGAGTCGCTTCCCACTTCCCGCTTCCCGCTTGCCGTCGGGAGCCGCCTGCCATTGACGATTTTCAGAAACTGGGAAATGGGGTTTGAGGCTGGGTTTCAAAAGTATGAATCCTTGGTTTCTTTGATTTTTATTTTCATTTGTTATATGCTCTGTAATATATTTGAACTATTATTTTCTGATTTTCTGATGTATCTGAACTTTAATGCTTTGTAATGATTTTTGGATTATATTTTCTGATTTTGTTTCCATTTGTTATATGCTCTGTAATGAACAACATGAATTCTTTCATCCCAGTGGCTTTTGTTATATGCTCTGTAATGTATCTGAATTGATCTCTGTAATGAACTTTGGTGCTCTGTAATGAATCCCAGCAGGTTCAGCAGTATTTTGAATTTTTTTTATTGAATTTTCTAAGATACGGTCTCGGTTCAAAGAAAGACCGAGGCAAAAACCGATCTCTTTTTGACTCGGTTCGCAACCGAGTTATTAAATTTATCCTTTTTACCTCGTCTTTATATGCCTCGGTTGCAGAACCGGTGCCTATAAACGAAATTAACCGGTGCCATTTCCGTGTCTTGTACCAGTGTCTTTCCAGGAATAAAATTTTGAAAAGATATTTTGCTATAACACATTCTCAATTTAGTAACTTAACCTATTATCTCTATGTAGAAATGAACTTTCATTTTGATTAAGAAATTTGTTTTTAAATGATTATGAAAAATGTCTAAAATCTTTATTAAAACTCGTTTGATGAATTATATTTTCTAATCACTTGACTACCGAGTTGCTTTAAGACATGTATTATTTCGGAATGTTATGTGTAACATTTGATTTCAACTTGTATTTTAGCACAACTGGTATTTATAGTATAGAGATTACAAGCATTTAGGGTAACATCTAGAGTTGTAAAAAAGGGCCACTCGGCTCGACCCGGCCCGGTCCACCACGGATTGATCACTAAGTGAGACAATCCAACCCGGCTCATTTATTAGCGAGTCAGAAAAATTCGAACCTGATCTGACCTACCACGGGTTGGTGGGTAAACGGGTTGGCTCACTGGCTCACTTAATTAATTTTTTTTTAAATAAAAGAAAATTACAAACTTTCTATAATTCAAATCTAAATAAATTTCACTCTCAAATTTCACTTCCAACATGGGTGTTTAATTAATTTTGAAAATAAAGAAATTAAATAATTTTTTCAAGCAAAAATAAAATAATAAATATTTTCTTATAAAATTAAAATTAAATTTTAATAAAATAAAATTAGGTAGGTGGGTTGGTGGGCCAACCTGGCCCACCATGGGTTCAACCCGCATGAGCTGGGTTTAAATGAGCCGAGTTGAAATCTGACCCGCATAAAAAAAATACAAATTTTTCAAACCCAACCCGGCTCAAACCAGTGGTGGGCCGGGTTAGCCTGCGGGTTGTGACCCATTTTGACAGCTCTAGTAACAGCAAGTAACAGAAATGGCAGTTATGATAACAGTAAGGTCTTTGAAGAATAAAAGGTAAATCAACCATGAATCATTATGGATACTTTTGTATACTGTTAAGACCTCGGTAAGTGTACCGAATCGTATCAAGTAATAATAAGACAAAGTATCGTTTCCCAAGAGACTCACGACACTAAACAGTTATGTAATCGCTTAACTAATTAAGACTTAAGAACAATTTTTGGGGTTTTTGAATGCAAATGCAATAAAAATAAACATGAATGCAAATTTGATCAATTGAGGCTAAACATAAGGGTGAATCGATGATATTGAAAATATGAGATGAATATGTTGTTGGGGTTTAGATTTCACCTAATCACTCTCATGCATATAAGAATTCATCTTCTTCATTAATGTTAATGTCACTTTCTAATTTACCTTAAACCAGATGTCTTGGTGAAGAAAGCCTACTCTTAATTACTAGATCACAATGTCTTGTATCCCCAAAAATTAATTATGCATTACGTTCGCATAGAAGCTTAAAGGAAATCAACCCTCCTATCCCTATGTCTAGATAATATTGCTTTTGGAAGAATTTCCCGAGTTCTAAATTTTTTCATATGTGTCCACAAAATCAATAATCATGCAATCAAATGAATTAAATAAAGCATGCATAGAGCGTAGAGGAAAAACCCTAACAATTAATGAAGTAAAGCATTTATAATATAAATCAATTCAATACATGAGAGTTTCAAAGGATTACATTGTTTCCCAACAACAAATGAGGTTTAGTTTCCCATTATCATAGGGAAACTATACAATGGAATTTAAATTTGGTCAAGAATTTAACTATATGTGCACTCAATTCTACCAAAGTAATCTCAACCACTGGTGGGAACATGACTCAAGCATGGATCAAAGCCAATCTTGGCAAGCTGCCGGACAATTTGAGAACCAACCACAACAACAATGGCAGCAACAAAGCTTTAAAATCAACAAAGGGAAGCAAGAGATCTCTTCATTTAGACAAGGCATGGAAGAATCACTGGGGCATGCATGGGACAGGTATAAAAGCCTATTACGAAAGACTCCCAAGCATGGATTTAACGAAGGAGAAGTAGTCCTAATCTTCCTTGGAGGTCTTGGTTCACAAACCAAGATGATGCTTGACGCCTCAGCTGGAGGCAATATCAAATGGAAGACTCCAGAGGAAGCCACAGAAATAATTGAAAACATGACTACTAATAAGTGGAACAGTGAAAGAGGAGCTCCTATTCAACAAAAAGGAGTTCTACAGTTGCAATCCAATGATGCTTTGATAGCTCAGAACAAGTTAATAACTCAACAATTGGAGAATCTCTCAAAGATACTTGAACAATTGCCACAAGAGTTAAAGACTGTTGCACAGGTACAATCCCAGTTATGCGAATTGTGTGGAGGTGACCATATCAATGGTCAATGTGCCTTTCCAGTTGAAGCCGTAGAGGATGTAAACTACATGACCAATCAGTACCGTCAAGGGAGCTACAATCAAGGGTGGAAACCACACCCAAGTATTGGTCAGGAACAAAGTGGGCAAGCTGGACAAACTGGGCAATTTAACAAGCAACAGCAACAAACCTTTCTATCAGGAAGTTTGGATGACACCCTTCAACAATTTTTGAAAAATTCTGACGCTACCAGAAAAGCATTGAAGAATCATGTAAAAGGATGGAGATGCAGCTTCATTCCATTAGTCAGAGATTGAATGATGAGGTTAATACTGAAGTTAACCCTAAGGAGGAAGGGCAAGCCATTATCACTGAAAGTGACAAGATTCTTGATGAGAAAAAAATAGGGGGCGATGAGGAAAAGATAGAGAGAAAAGAAAAAGAAGAATTGAGTGAGAGAAATAAAGATGAAGAAAAAGAGAAAGAAGTGGTTGAGAGAGAAGAGAGAAAGAAAATTTGTGTGAAAATAAAGAAGTTGAAAAGAAAAAGAAAAGGGAAGAAAAAAATAAAAGAAAAGAAAAAGAGAAAATTTAGGGAGAGAAAAAGGAAGAAAAAAAAGATGAGAGGAAAGAAGAAGAAATCATATGAAAAATCACATCCTCATCTAAAGAAGAATCATAGGAAGGAAAAGAAATTCAAGTGCTTTATGGAAATCTTCAAGAAATTGGAGATTAAAGTTCCTATGGTTGAGACATTGCAACAGGTTCCTGGTTTGATCAAATTTCTGAAGAAGTTCAGTAGAAAGAAGAAAAAGAAGAAGGAACTTGAGGTTGGGTCAAGCTAATGACATTAAAAGAGCGCTTGCTGGGAGGCAACCCAGTGAATTTAAAAACTTTTGATTTGGTTTTGTAATTTTTAATTTGTGAACATTATTTTTGTATTTATTTTGTTGGATATAGCATCTACTGAAGGATGCTAGGTGGTTAAGTATCTACTGAAGGATACAATGGCTGTAACACCTACTGATGGGTGTTGGTAAGAAAATTTTGCACCTACTGAAGGGTGTTGGTGGATTTTGGGTCAGGCTCGTGACGTTAAACAAGCGCTACCTGGGAGGCAACCCAGTTGATTGAATATTTTTGTTGAGTTGTTTTAGTTAGGGTTTGCATAAGCATTTTTGAACATTGAATTGCAGGGAGCCAGTGAGGGGCATGTCTAGGAGGCACGTAGGTTAAGAAAAGAAGGAGAAGAACACATCACGAAAGTGCCGCTGAGCGGTACTTTACCGCTGAGCGGTACTCTCGCAGATTGGGTTTTAGTTCCCCTTAGCGGGACCCGAGCCCATTAGGGTATTTTTAAACCCTAAGCTGCGTATTCTTTCACACTTTCAGATTTTTCTCTGCACAAACACTCCCACATACCTTCTCCAAGGTTTTCCACATCTTTTCACTCTTCCCTCTTAAGAAAATTTCTCTTCCACTCACTTTTTCACTAGTGTGCCATCAAAGTTTGGGGTTGGAAGAGAGCATTCTAGCTTGGAAGCATTCTCATTGCATCTAGCATCTCCACCCAAGTAAGTAAAATGCATTTTGTTCATTCTAGGGTTTTTGATTTTGAATATGATTGTCAAAGCATGAAGATTTAGGGGTTTTGATTTCTTTGCATGATTTGATGATATATTTGATGTTTGAACCGATTAAACTGCATGATTATGAACTGGAAAACTGAAAATTGCATTTGGGTGGAGTTAGGAAAGCTTTAAAATAGGTTTTTCAAAAATCTGCAGAGTTACCGCTGAGGGGTAAACTGCCGCTGAGCGGCACTCTGCCAGATTTGATTTTTCTGGTTTTGTGTGATTTGGAATGTGGTACTGGTGGCGCTGAGGGGAAATTCTGGCCCTCAGCGGTGGTTTAGCTTCGAAAGGAGTTGTGTTATGTGTTTTACTAATGATTAACATCATGTTCTGTGGTTTGGTTTTGTGTTTTGAATGTAGGAATGGCATCCTCATCCGGAAAAAGATTAAAAACCATGGCAAACAAGAGAAAGGAAAAGGAACCAGAGCAACCCCATTCTAGCAGGTTCCTCTCTAGGAAACATGAGAAGCACTTTAAAGTGGTTCAGGACAGGAGACTTCTGATGGAGAGAAAGGTTGGAATGATACCTAACTTTGCTCCTCAATTTGGAGAGCAAGTGTTAGGGAATGATTGGGGAAAGCTAGCCACTTATCCTGCACCTGCCAATATAGTTGTGGTTAAGGAATTTTACACCAATGCAAAGAAGATTGGTGATTATCCAGCTGAGAATTATTTGGGCTATGTTAGAGGCCATGCTATCAGGTATGATCCTGATTCAATTAATAACTTTCTGGACACTGTATGGGCTGGTGAGCAGTGCCAGTTTGCTCTTTGCATGGAGGAAGGTGCTGATTATGAGGATGTGGAGAGAGTACTGTGTATACCTGGAGGACACTTCCAAAGGAATAGATCTGGCTCAGTGGTTAACATTAGGAGGACGGATTTGACTCCTCTTGCAAAGTATTGGATGGCGTTTTCTCATGCCAACATTCAGCCATGTTCACATGTGTCAGATATTACTCTCAGCAGGGCATTTTTCATTTATTGTGCTATCAGAAATTTGAATGTTAATATTGGGCAGGTGATAGCTGATGAGATTAGTGTGTGCGCTAATACTTCAAACAACAAAGCACCACTAGGACATCCTTCTTTGATCACGCACCTTTGCAAGATAGCTGGGATGGACACTTCTGCTCCACCTTTTGAGAGGCCAAGAAAAGCTATTGATGAGGCCTACTATAGACAGTACTGTGGAGGTGATAATGAAGCTCAGCCAGTTCCACCACGCCGTGCTCGTAGAGAGAGAGGGCCAGCACAGAGCCAGACATCTGCTGAGACACATGAAGCAGAGCCATTCCAGATGAGGGACATGTATATGTCTCTTATAGGGGCTCAGTTGCAGTCCATTCACAGAGGGCAGGTGGCCACTGCTGAGATGATTGTGGGGATGTATGATACACCTCCAGCCCACAGGTGGACTATGGATGAATTCCATAATGTGGTAGCTTGGCCAGAGGAACCAGTGCATGGAGGAGGAGCTGAAGCAGCTGAAGCTTCAGCTAGAGATATGGAAGAAGATGAAGCTGATGAGGATGATGCAGAAGAAGATGATGAAGATGAGGAGGAAGAGGAAGATACAGAAGACAGTTCAGATTGATGAGGAGCTGAGATAGCATTTACTGATGAATGCTATCATGTGCTTATGTTTTGTGGTTTAAGTTTTCTGAACTTATTTGTTTTTGTTTTTAGATTAGGGTTTGATGTACTCTATTTGAAACCTGGTTTGTTATGATGGTTTGCTATTAACTGTGATTGTGTGATAAGTAATACTGAATGATGCTTATGATTAATTGATGTTGAGATGATGTGCACATTAAATGCTTATACAGGTGATTCACAAGCTTTGTGAACAAATGCATGGTATCATGATTGTGATTGTGAAATTAAGCAGGGTGTGTATGTCAAATGTGAATGAGCTTATGTGTGAGATTTTGAGCTCCAGAGTTGTTATTGTTGAATGTTATTACTTTGAAAGCATGAATGGTTTTGCCCAGGTTTTCTATGATTGAATCAATTGCTTGTTCTGCATCATGTGATCAAGGCCATTTGTTGAAACCCTTTTTATTGGCCAAATTCATAAAATTAGCCCACTAAAAGAGAACACTGTGTGTTCTATCCTTTGAACCCTTAGCCTTGAAAATACACTGAAACCTTTAATTGAAAAATCTTTACCTTGAGTTAAGTAGAAAATCTTGTGTGGTATTGTTAAATGTTCAAGTTTGGGGTTGTTGGGAAAAACATGAAAAGCATTGAGCTAAGAGCTAAAAAGTAAAAATATGAAAGAAAAAGAAAAGAAAAGAAAAAGAAGTAAAGCTCAATGCAAAGGCAAAAGAAAGTTGGGAATGAATAAGATGATTGTGTTGTTGTGATTCTATTAACTCAAGGATTTTGTGATCCAGAAAAACCAATTTTCTTGTTAGCCCAGCCACGTTATAAGCCATAGAAAAGTCCTTGTGATGATGCATGCTTGTGAATGTTTTTGATTGTGGTAAAATGAAAGGCAAAGTTGATTCATGTGACATTGTGATAGTAGAGTGAATGAGTGATCATCTCTTATACACTTGAGTGTGAGTGAAACACTTGACTTAGTGAGGAAATATCACATGAAAACATGAACATCCATGCTTAATTGATTGATCATTCATGAAAATAGCATTTGTTGGAATTTAAATGACTTTGTGAACACTAAAGCATGTGCACATCTTGATTAAACTCTTGGTCATAAGTTTGAGTGAAGTTGTTACTTATCTTGAAAAAGAGGATTTTTGAATGAGTGAACCATCATATGAATTGGTTGAAGATTGAGTTACATCTTATTTGCTTGAGGACAAGCAAAGTTTTAAGTTTGGGGTTGTGATAACAGTTGAAAAAGAATCTCAACCACTGGTGGGAACAAATGAGGTATAATATAAACCAAATTATGAAGTTTTAAGTTTGGGGTTGTGATAACTGTTATTTTTATGATTAAAATTGACACTAAAAGCAACCTTCACACTTAGAAATTAGCTTGAAATCATGTTTTTCTTTATATTTTTAGAAATAAGAGAGCTGGACAGGTTTATGCTTGATTTCAGTGTTTTTGTGCAGGTTTTAAGGTGAATTTGGTAAAAGAAGTGAAGAAGGAGAGAGATGAAATCAGAAAAGACAACAAAAAGTGCAAAAGGAGAAGCCGAAGTCACCGCTCAGCGGCAGTTTACCGCTGAGCGGCACTCAGGAGTTTGCGGGAGGTCCGCTGAGGGGCAAAATGGCCGCTGAGGGGAGAAAACAAGTCACGCACTCACCGCTGAGCGGTAGTTTACCGCTAAGGGGTACTCTGGAAGTCACGTAAGGTCCGCTGAGGGGCAAAATGGCCGCTGAGGGGAGAAAACAAGTCACGCACTCACCGCTGAGCGGTAGTTTACCGCTGAGCGGCACTTTAATGGGCTTGGACTTGACTTTTTGTAATTTACGAATGATACATAAGCTTTAGGGTTTCCTAGGGTTAGGTATCTTTGGCTGGAACGAGGCAAACACTCTCTCTACCACCCCTTTGAAGGAGGATCTTGGATGCTGAGGCTTCCGCTTCACCTTTTTAGGGTTTATTCTTTCATTCTTTCATTGTAATTCATCTAGGTTCACCATGAATATGGTGAACTAACCTCTTTATGTTTGTTGGGGAATCAATGTAGTCTTGTAAAACTCTCATATATGGAATCTGTTTTTACATCTTTTAATTAAGACTTATGCTTTCTTTCATCATTAGTTAGGGTTTTTCCTCTTTGTTTAATGCTTGCATGGTTTAACTCATTCGATGCATGATTATTGGTTTTTTCGATACGGGCACGTACGGGGAAGTCTAGATCCGGGGAATTTCTCCCAATTTTATATTGGTTGTCATTAAGCTCCTGCACTTATGAACTGATCATTAGGAATGCTAGGAATTGTATGAACTCGTGATTAGGGAGAAGCCTTCTGGAAAGGTACATTAGAGAGTGGCATTAACAATGATGATTTGATTGTTGAATTCCTAAAATATATGAGAGTGAATAAGATGAAATTGAACCCCAACAACATATCCATACATAAATTTCATTGAAAGTGTTTATCTTTTGCTTTTTGCCATTGATCACAATTCATGCATACATGTTTATTTTCTGTCTTGCATTTTAAACCCCAATTAATTTGTTTGCAAGTCTTAGTTAATTAAGAAATCACATAACTAAACTAGGCCGTGAGTCCTTTGGGAAGAACGATACTTGGTCTTACCAAGTTTTATTACTTGAACGATTCGGTCATACTTGCCGATTGAAAACAAGTTTGTGACATCATAATTTGGTGTTCATAAATTTGTCCATCAAGTTTTTGGCGCCGCTGCCGGGGACTCGTGGTTTAACTGGTTAATTTGTGTGATTATTAATTATCTTTGACTTATTTTTTTTATTTTATTTTTAAATTTCGAATTTTTATTTTATTTTTCTGTTGTTTATTTTTTTTTTATTATTTTCTGAATATTATATCTTCTTTTATATCTTTTTGTGCTAACCAAATTTTTTTCTAGGGTTTTGTGTTCTTGTGTATGCAGGAGGCAATTCGAACTAGGAGCAAGAAAACAACAGAACCTCTGCTTGAAGGATTAGAAGACAGTAGACGGAGGAGAAGAATCAGAACATCTAGAGAACTTTTCCCTCCTCCGGAAACTTTGTTGCAACCATCACCACAAGGTTCTGACAATAGCACAGAAAATATGGAGAATAATAATATCAGAAGAACTCTTGCTGATTACACCAATGTAGCTGGACCTCAACATTTTAACAGCATAGCTAGACCTAGAGTCAATGCAGCCAATATGGAGGTCAAACCAGCATTGATCCAACTGGTGAAGAGTAATCAATTCAATGGGTTATCTCATGAAAGCCCATATGAGCACCTTACTACATTTAACGAAATTTGCAACACAGTGAAAATAAATGGGGTGCCAGACGAAGCAATCAAACTTAGTTTGTTTCCTTTCTCATTGGGAGGCAATGCTAAGCTTTGGTTGAACTCTTTTCCAGAAGGAAGTTTCACAAAGTGGGAAGCAGTGGTAACAAAGTTTTTGAACAAGTACTTTCCACAATCAAAGGTGACAAAAGGCAAGCAAGAGATATCTTCATTTAAGCAGGGCATGGAAGAATCACTGGGGCATGCATGGGATAGATACAAAAGTCTACTAAGAAAAACACCCACGCATGGCTTTGAAGAACAGGAAGTAGTCTTAACTTTCCTTGGAGGGCTTGGTTCACAAACCAAGATGATGCTTGATGCCTCAGCAGGAGGCAATATTAAATGGAAAACTCCAGAGGAAGCTATAGAAATCATTGACAACATGGCTACTAGTGATAATGAGCTCAACAGTGAAAGAGGAGTTCCTATGCAACAAAAAGGGGTTCTCCAATTACAGACCCATGATGCCTTGCTAGCTCAAAATAAAATTCTAACTCAACAGCTGGAGACTCTGACTAAAACTCTTGCACAATTACCTAAAGAGTTGAAAACTGCTGCACAGGTACAAACCCAGTTGTGCGAATTATGTGGAGGTGATCATATCAATGGTCAATGTGCTTTTCCAGTGGAAGCCTTGGAGGATGTTAATTTCATGGCTAATCAATTTCCATACCGTCAAGGGAATTACAATCAAGGGTGGAAACCACATCCAAGCATTGGTCAAGGACAAACTGGGCAAGCAAATCAATATAATAAGCAGCAGCAGCAACCAACCTTTTGGCAACAGTTATCTATGCTTAATGAAAAATCAACAAGGTTGGAAGAAACTCTTCAGCAATTCATACAGAAAACCGAATCTTCTCAAAAGAGCACTGAAGCTGCTATAAAGAATTTGGAGATTCAAATGGGTCAGATTACCAAGCAATTGGAAGAAAGGCCAAATAGAAATTTTGGGGCTAATACTGAGGTTAACCCTAGAGAAGAGTGCAAAGTGGTAAAGAGTGTGAATGAAGAGATAATTGAGTTAGAAGAAGGAGAAACAGAAGAAAGAAGAGAAATAGAGAGCAAAAACAATTTTCCTTTTCCAATAAATCAAGAGAAACAAATGGATTTCACAGAATTATTCAGAATGGTGGATAATAAAGCACCTTGGGAACAGATTTTACAGAAAATTGCAGTTTACACAAAATCTGATGAAGAAATTTCTACAAAGAAGAGACGTAGAGATGATGAGGCAAAAAAGTGTATAACTGTTAAGAAAGAGTCATTCCCTCCTAAAGCGTCAGATCCAGGCAGTTTTTCTATCCCTTGCACTATAGGGAAGAAAAAGGTAAAGAAAGCTCTCCTTGATTTAGGTTCAAGTGTTAACTTGATACCTTATTCTTTACTGGAGCAAATCGGCAATGTTAAAATGAAACATGCAAAGATTAAAATAGTAATGGCCGATGGATCTTCAAAGGAGCCATGTGGGATTGTAGAGGACATTATAGTTTGTGTTGGCAAACTTCAGTTCTTGGCAGACTTTGTGGTGATGAAGATGGAGACTGAGAAGATACCTATCATACTTGGAAGACCGTTTATGAAAACGGCCAGGGCTATCATAGATGTAAATGAAGGTATAGTGGTGCTCCAAGATAGAGAGGAGAGAGTGGTGGTAGATGTTTTCAAAGATGAGATGCAAGCAAAGGAGGAAGAAGCTAGTTATAAAGCTGCATTTCGAGATGCACCCATGACTAGCCGTAAAGATGAAAATCTTGAGGTTTCAGGTAACCATTGTTTGTTGTTTCAGGTACCCAAGGTAGAAGAGATTGGAAGAGGAGAAGAAATTCCTAGAGACTGGAAGAAAAGAAGACTCCAACTTGGCACACCTGTTAGAATCAAGAACAAGTTGTGGGTTGTGAAGGGCTTTAAAGAGAAGGAGATGATAGAGATAGAGTCTCCATGTTCTAGAAGAACCAAAACAGTTCAAAGGAAACAGCTGAGGAGTTGGTGGAATGACAACATCAACTACAAAGAAGATGGAACTTGAACTTTATTGGGTCAAGCTAATGACATTAAAAGAGCGCTTGCTGGGAGGCAACCCAGTGAATTTAAAAACTTTTGATTTGGTTTTGTAATTTTTTTTAATTTGTGAACATTATTTCTGTATTTATTTTGTTGGATATAGCATCTACTGAAGGATGCTAGGTGGTTAAGTATCTACTGAAGGATACAATGACTGTAACACCTACTGATGGGTGTTGGTGGATTTTGGGTCAGGCTCGTGACGTTAAACAAGCGCTACCTGGGAGGCAACCCAGTTGATTGAATATTTCTGTTTGTTTATTTTAGTTAGGGTTTGCATAAGCATTTTGAACATTGAATTGCAGGGAGCCAGTGAGGGGCATGTCTAGGAGGCACGTAGGTTAAGAAAAGAAGGAGAAGAGCACTTCACGAAAGTGCCGCTGAGCGGTACTTTACCGCTGAGCAGTACTCTCACAGAATGGGGTTTAGTTCCCCTTAGCGGGACCCGAGCCCATTAGGGTATTTTTAAACCCTAAGCTGCGCATTCTTTCACACTTTTAGACTTTTCTTTGCACAAACACTCCCACATACCTTCTCCAAGGTTTTCCACATCTTTTCACTCTTCCCTCTTAAGAAAATTTCTCTTCCACTCACTTTTTCACTAGTGTGCCATCAAAGTTTGGGGTTGGAAGAGAGCATTCTAGCTTGGAAGCATTCTCATTGCATCTAGTATCTCCACCCAAGTAAGTAAAATGCATTTTGTTCATTCTAGGGTTTTTGATTTTGAATATGATTGTCAAAGCATGAAGATTTAGGGGTTTTGATTTCTTTGCATGATTTGATGATATATTTGATGTTTGAACCGATTAAACTGCATGATTATGAACTGGAAAACTGAAAATTGCATTTGGGTGGAGTTAGGAAAGCTTTAAAACAGGTTTTTCAAAAATCTGCAGAGTTACCGCTGAGGGGTAAACTGCCGCTGAGCGGCACTCTGCCAGATTTGATTTTTCTGGTTTTGTGTGATTTGGAATGTGGTACTGGTGGCGCTGAGGGGAAATTCTGGCCCTCAGCGGTGGTTTAGCTTCGAAAGGAGTTGTGTTATGTGTTTTACTAATGATTAACATCATGTTCTGTGGTTTGGTTTTGTGTTTTGAATGTAGGAATGGCCTCCTCATCCGGAAAAAGATTAAAAACCATGGCAAACAAGAGAAAGGAAAAGGAACCAGAGCAACCCCATTCTAGCAGGTTCCTCTCTAGGAAACATGAGAAGCACTTTAAAGTGGTTCAGGACAGGAGACTTCTGATGGAGAGAAAGGTTGGAATGATACCTAACTTTGCTCCTCAATTTGGAGAGCAAGTGTTAGGGAATGATTGGGGAAAGCTAGCCACTTATCCTGCACCTGCCAATATAGTTGTGGTTAAGGAATTTTACACCAATGCAAAGAAGATTGGTGATTATCCAGCTGAGAATTATTTGGGCTATGTTAGAGGCCATGCTATCAGGTATGATCCTGATTCAATTAATAACTTTCTGGACACTGTATGGGCTGGTGAGCAGTGCCAGTTTGCTCTTTGCATGGAGGAAGGTGCTGATTATGAGGATGTGGAGAGAGTACTGTGTATACCTGGAGGACACTTCCAAAGGAATAGATCTGGCTCAGTGGTTAACATTAGGAGGACGGATTTGACTCCTCTTGCAAAGTATTGGATGGCGTTTTCTCATGCCAACATTCAGCCATGTTCACATGTGTCAGATATTACTCTCAGCAGGGCATTTTTCATTTATTGTGCTATCAGAAATTTGAATGTTAATATTGGGCAGGTGATAGCTGATGAGATTAGTGTGTGCGCTAATACTTCAAACAACAAAGCACCACTAGGACATCCTTCTTTGATCACGCACCTTTGCAAGATAGCTGGGGTGGACACTTCTGCTCCACCTTTTGAGAGGCCAAGAAAAGCTATTGATGAGGCCTACTATAGACAGTACTGTGGAGGTGATAATGAAGCTCAGCCAGTTCCACCACGCCGTGCTCGTAGAGAGAGAGGGCCAGCACAGAGCCAGACATCTGCTGAGACACATGAAGCAGAGCCATTCCAGATGAGGGACATGTATATGTCTCTTATAGGGGCTCAGTTGCAGTCCATTCACAGAGGGCAGGTGGCCACTGCTGAGATGATTGTGGGGATGTATGATACACCTCCAGCCCACAGGTGGACTATGGATGAATTCCATAATGTGGTAGCTTGGCCAGAGGAACCAGTGCATGGAGGAGGAGCTGAAGCAGCTGAAGCTTCAGCTAGAGATATGGAAGAAGATGAAGCTGATGAGGATGATGCAGAAGAAGATGATGAAGATGAGGAGGAAGAGGAAGATACAGAAGACAGTTCAGATTGATGAGGAGCTGAGATAGCATTTACTGATGAATGCTATCATGTGCTTATGTTTTGTGGTTTAAGTTTTCTGAACTTATTTGTTTTTGTTTTTAGATTAGGGTTTGATGTACTCTATTTGAAACCTGGTTTGTTATGATGGTTTGCTATTAACTGTGATTGTGTGATAAGTAATACTGAATGATGCTTATGATTAATTGATGTTGAGATGATGTGCACATTAAATGCTTATACAGGTGATTCACAAGCTTTGTGAACAAATGCATGATATCATGATTGTGATTGTGAAATTAAGCAGGGTGTGTATGTCAAATGTGAATGAGCTTATGTGTGAGATTTTGAGCTCCAGAGTTGTTATTGTTGAATGCTATTACTTTGAAAGCATGAATGGTTTTGCCCAGGTTTTCTATGATTGAATCAATTGCTTGTTCTGCATCATGTGATCAAGGCCATTTGTTGAAAACCTTTTTATTGGCCAAATTCATAAAATTAGCCCACTAAAAGAGAACACTGTGTGTTCTATCCTTTGAACCCTTAGCTTTGAATATACACTGAAAACCCTTTGATTGAAAAATCTTTACCTTGAGTTAAGTAGAAAATCTTGTGTGGTATTGTTAAATGTTCAAGTTTGGGGTTGTTGGGAAAATATGAAAAGCATTGAGCTAAGAGCTGAAAAGTAAAAATATGAAAGAAAAAGAAAAGAAAAGAAAAAGAAGCAAAGCTCAATGCAAAGGCAAAAGAAAGTTGGGAATGAATAAGATGATTGTGTTGTTATGATTCTATTAACTCAAGGATTTTGTGATCCAGAAAAACCAATTTTCTTGTTAGCCCAACCACATTATAAGCCATAGAAAAGTCCTTGTGATGATGCATGCTTGTGAATGTTTTTGATTGTGGTAAAATGAAAGGCAAAGTTAATTCATGTAACATTGTGATAGTAGAGTGAATGAGTAATCATCTCTTATACACTTGAGTGTGAGTGAAACACTTGACTTAGTGAGAAAATATCACATGAATACATGAACATCCATGCTTAATTGATTGATCATTCATGAAAATAGCATTTGTTGGAATTTAAATGACTTTGTGAACACTAAAGCATGTGCACATCTTGATTGAACTTTTGGTTATAAGTTTGAGTGAAGTTTTTGCTTATCTTGAAAAGAAGAGTTTTGAATGAAGTGAACCATCATATGAATTGGTTGAAGATAGAGTTACATCTTATTTGCTTGAGGACAAGCAAAGTCTTAAGTTTGGGGTTGTGATAACAGTTGAAAAACTGTTATTTTTATGATTAAAATTGACACTAAAAGCAACCTTCACACTTAGAAATTAGCTTGAAATCATGTTTTTCTTTATATTTTTAGAAATAAGAGAGCTGGACAGGTTTATGCTTGATTTCAGTGTTTTTGTGCAGGTTTTAAGGTGAATTTGGTAAAAGAAGTGAAGAAGGAGAGAGATGAAATCAGAAAAGACAACAAAAAGTGCAAAAGGAGAAGCCGAAGTCACCGCTCAGCGGCAGTTTACCGCTGAGCGGCACTCAGGAGTTTGCGGGAGGTCCGCTGAGGGGCAAAATGGCCGCTGAGGGGAGAAAACAAGTCACGCACTCACCGCTGAGCGGTACTCTGGAAGTCACGTAAGGTCCGCTGAGGGGCAAAATGGCCGCTGAGGGGAGAAAACAAGTCACGCACTCACCGCTGAGCGGTAGTTTACCGCTGAGCGGCACTTTAATGGGCTTGGACTTGACTTTTTGTAATTTACGAATGATACATAAGCTTTAGGGTTTCCTAGGGTTAGGTATCTTTGGCTGGAACGAGGCAAACACTCTCTCTACCACCCCTTTGAAGGAGGATCTTGGATGCTGAGGCTTCCGCTTCACCTTTTTAGGGTTTATTCTTTCATTCTTTCATTGTAATTCATCTAGGTTCACCATGAATATGGTGAACTAACCTCTTTATGTTTGTTGGGGAATCAATGTAGTCTTGTGAAACTCTCATATATGGAATCTGTTTTTACATCTTTTAATTAAGACTTATGCTTTCTTTCATCATTAGTTAGGGTTTTTCCTCTTTGTTTAATGCTTGCATGGTTTAACTCATTCGATGCATGATTATTGGTTTTGTCGATACGGGCACGTACGGGGAAGTCTAGATCCGGGGAATTTCTCCCAATTTTATATTGGTTGTCGTTAAGCTCCTGCACTTATGAACTGATCATTAGGAATGCTAGGAATTGTATGAACTCGTGATTAGGGAGAAGCCTTCTGGAAAGGTACATTAGAGAGTGGCATTAACAATGATGATTTGATTGTTGAATTCCTAAAATATATGAGAGTGGATAAGATGAAATTGAACCCCAACAACATATCCATACATAAATTTCATTGAAAGTGTTTATCTTTTGCTTTTTGCCATTGATCACAATTCATGCATACATGTTTATTTTCTGTCTTGCATTTTAAACCCCAATTAATTTGTTTGTAAGTCTTAGTTAATTAAGAAATCACATAACTAAACTAGGCCGTGAGTCCTTTGGGAAGAACGATACTTGGTCTTACCAAGTTTTATTACTTGAACGATTCGGTCATACTTGCCGATTGAAAACAAGTTTGTGACATCATAATTTGGTGTTCATAAATTTCTCCATCAATAGAGCGTAGAGGAAAAACCCTAACAATTAATGAAGTAAAGCATTTATAATATAAATCAATTCAATACATGAGAGTTTCAAAGGATTACATTGTTTCCCAACAACAAATGAGGTTTAGTTTCCCATTATCATAGGGAAACTATACAATGGAATGAAAGAATGAAAGAGATAACGAAACCCTAGAAAGAGAAGAGAAGAGCCGTCACATTCCCAAATCTACCCCCCAAGGGGTGAAAAGTGTGTTTCTGTGCTCAAGTCATCAAAAGATACATTCCCTAGGACGTCCAACTCCTTAAATAGACCAGAAAAATAACAAAAAACATGTCCAAGCCCACTAAATAACAGAAAACGGGTCCAAGCCCACTTCGCTGGCGCTCAGCGCCCTAAGTGGGGCGCCCAGCGGTGGTTGCGGCACTAAACTGACGCTCAGCGGTGGCGCTCAGGCGTGAGACAGAAGAAATTGGCGCTCAACACCATTTTTCTGCACTCAACACCATTTTTCTGCACTCTGGTTGACTTTTCATTCTAGTTGACTTTTTTGCACTCTGGTTGACTTTTTTGCATTCTGGTTGACTTTTTTGCATTTCAACTATTTGGTACTTTGACTCTTCTTTCAAATTATTCCAATAGCCTACAAAATCAAGGGAATTTAGTGATAAAATCATCAAGTATAACCTCAACTCTCCTATTCACAAAACTAAAGCAAAAACATGTGTTAAAACAAATTTCTAAGTCAAAAAAGGTGCATTTAGTATCAAAATTATATCACAGATAACGGTATTTTCAACCGTTATCATATACATCTTTTAATTTTTTGTGGAAACTAATGGTCTATTATTGTTATTCTTCCATGTATATATGTTAAAAATTAAAATGCCTTTCTTTTGAACGTGGAATATGCCTTTCTTGGAACATTTCATTTTTTCTTGGAGCATATGCCTTTATTCATGTTTTTAGTCTAAAATAAATATCATTAATTGTTGTTGCAGGGACAAAAGACATAGGAGAAAACAGGGTATTACTGGTGATACTTGAGGAGCAGATTTGGAAACTCTTTAATCTTTCTATTGCAAAAAATATATGGAAGATTCCCTAGTTTGTTATGGAAAATTGCATGTGTTTTTATATTTTTGTAACTTTTGCAGCTGAAGAAAGTAGATTTAGGTATCAATACTCTACAAAACCGAAAATTCCAGCTAGAGGTTAGTTTTATCTCTTATAGTTGCATATGATGTCCTGATATTGAAATGTTGTTTCATATGATGTCCTGGGAATACTGATGAAGTCAATCTTCCAGTTAGCTTCCCTAAATTTAATTTTAAAAATAAATGTACAAATTCTTATTTTTGAAGGTCTACCTTGATGAGAGAGTATTCAAGAAGTGGATAAACTTAATTTTAGAATTCAGGAGCTTGAAGCTCAATTATGCGAAGAAGAGTGCAAAAGGTATTGGAATGTTTCAATATCCATACGTTGATAGTTTTTGTTAATTGTTACACCTCTCCGTTAATTTGGCATTTATTGATAACATGATGTTGCCTTTCCTGGCATTTCTCTGTTATCTCTGAAACCTCAAAACTACTTCAAGAATAAGGAAATTTGTTAGAGTTCGCAATCATGTCACAGTTACAAGATGAACTGAAAAGGCAAGTTTCTTTTTTACAGTTTAGTTTGCTTTGTAGACTTCTAGTACGCATCAATGTCTTTTAATGTTTCATTTTCTTGGTGTCTTTATCTAGGGGCATACCATTGTATTCATGTTTGTTTCACCATTTTATTCATAGATCTCAAGTCCAAAAGTACTTCTTAGAGGCTTTTGAAAAGGGAAAAAAGCAAGTGTGCTCAACACCTTATTTGCAACAATAAGTATATAATATTTATTAATAAAATTCTATTTATGTAAATGTTATTTAACACTATTATTATAACTTGACTCAAACTATTCATTGTGTAGATATTCGATGACACGTCTCTAGTGGAACAACATGTTATAAAGGATGTTTGGGAGAAGTGGGCTGCATTTCTTTTAATCGTTTGTAAATTATTAGATGTCTCAATATTACATTTTGAGTTGAGAAACTATTTTATGTGTAATTTTGTTAAGTAACTATGTTAGGTAAATATATTTACGAACTTTGTTACATAAATATTGCATTTTAATGTGTTAATAGAAACAATATTAATTATCTTGCTTGTTATTGATTATTTAGACTGTATTATGTATGTGATTGAATTTTATGCAGGTCTGGATATAAGTAGTAGCACATACAAATCAAATATTCTAAAAAAACGTCACTTTTTACACCGGTTATAACATCACCAGGTATAAAAGTGAGACTTTTTTATACCTGATCTAGCACTAGCAGGTATTAAAATTGAATTTTTTGCTGCCAACAAAGGAGACTTTTTATATATTCTTTCAGAATATCAAGTATAAAAATCGGACTTTTTATAACGGTTCTAGACTTGGCGTGGAAAGTAGAAAAATTTCTATACCCCCTGCTTCTATACCTGCTCGAGAACAGGTATAAAAAACATTTTTTGCACTAGTGAGAAGAATGTGAGGTTCTTGGTACTTTGAGAAGAGTCTCAAAGGGTTGCTGCAGTTAAGAGGGTTGTTCTTTTGTAGGTTCTATTTGCTATATTAGATTGGTTTAGTTATAGGTATTTTACATTTGAGAAGTGTTATCTGTAAATCCTTGTTGTAAAAACTAAAATCTTTATAGTGGAAAGTCTTTCAATCTCAGGTTGATTGAAAGAGACTAGATGTAGGCATTGAGGCCGAACCAAGATGAAAATATTGTGTTTGTTTTCTTTCTCTATCTCTCTATTGCTTTATTGTTCATAATTTTGTTGTGCACATTTAAAGATCATCTTAATTTTCCAAAAAGTTTTAAGAAGAAAGACCCCAATTTTGGTAAGAGAAACTAGCCATATCTTTTCTTACAAATTTATTAATGGTATTATTTGGTATATAATTTTGGTGTGGGGGAATGCATTTAAATTGATATTGTCTTTTAATTTGGGCTAATATAGATTGATACTAGTGTTCTTGTGCATGTGGAACTTTGACAGGTTGGAAAATGTTTGATGGATAAAATGCATGTGGAACTTTGACAGGTTGGAAAATGTTTGATGGATAAGTTGTTTTATGGGTTGATATTGTTATGGTCATGAAGTTTGTAAGATGATGGGTAAAGAAACTAGTTTATAAAATTGAAAAATGAATATAATTTTTTGACTTTATGATATATTAATTACATTATATGTGATTGATTTGAAGTTTCCTCGTATAGTACTTTAATTGCACTTATAACAGTCATTTTACTTGAACGTTATAGCTTAAAAAGATTAGGAGCATAGGAAATTTTTAGTAAAATTTTGCTAGTATATAGAAGTTATTATAATGATGGATATTGTTCTTTTATGACTTACGTAAATTGATTTTAATTGTTACAAGAGGTTGAGAAAATGCTAAGTAAGATGAAATATCTTAAATTACTTTAAATCGAGTTTTCCCGCAATTATTTTTAAGTGTTGAACCAACGTTGAGTGCTACCACGAAAACTATTAACGAAAAGTTTCAAAAGTCTCGTCGTTAGGCGATGCTTAAGTACTGCCGACACAATCATTAGTGAGCCCCTAACTTTGTGGTGTTAGACAATGGTTATTTGACATTAGGCGGTAGTTTTATGAAAGATTTTCTAATTAGAAGTTATTTATAATGTTTCTTTTACCTTTTGATAATTTGTAATGGTGACTATATTGAGTTATGCTTCTTAATGTAGGAATGTTTGTGAAAATTCGTGTGATATTAGTAGTCAAATTAATTATTTCTAACGGTAAATACTAATCTAGAATGAGTCAAAGTGTATTGAAGAGGATTTGTTGTGTAAGACTATTGTGAGTCTACTAGTATCCAACTCACATAAAGGAAGATAACTATGTGGTGAGAGTCAAAGGATGCTTCACTTGACAGACAATATGATATTCAAGAGAATCATACTTAGGGAGCTAGTGAAGCTAATCGTGTGAGTACTTGATGAATTATATGAGTTGCACATGATACAAGTTTTAAAGAAGAAAATGGATGTTAAGTATGATAGGTGAAGAGTCTCATGAGTATATTCAATACACTAGTCTTTTAGAAACAACATCTAGATGTATTTCTTTATTTTAGCCATGTGGTCTGAAATGTTGACTGAGATTTTTGGGATAGAGTTGTATGGGTTGATGTCGGATACTTGATTCTAATCAATGTGCACCATTTGAGTATATGGTTGGATTTTATGAAAAATGTTCGTTGAATGAGTGATTAAGTGATGTTGATGGAAAAAAAAAAGGAGAAAAACTATGTTAAGGATTGATTATATACCAAATATTTGTTTGGATAATCTTATAATATGTTATTATTATTTTTATATTATATTTGTTTTTTTAAATGCATTAGCTTACTCTTCTTCTTTTTTTTCTATTTGTTTGATTTCTTTTTTTTATAATGATTGTATATTAATATATGAGCAGTGGTAAGAACATTTAGTGGTGTTGGCACAAGAGTTGGGAACAATCAATGAAGGCTTAGAGTAATGGTTGATTAAATAATGAAGTTTATTAATATTTTTTAAGCTTTATTAACCATAGTCATTACTTTTTGAAGTGGTTATTTTTTAAGATATGGATCGTATTAATTAATAACCTAATGTTTTGAGTAGAAATTTTGGGTTGTTAAAAGTAAAAGGACAAAAAAGGAAGAAAAGAAAAAAAATCAATTAAGTAATCAAAATATGAAAAATTATATGATATTTAATAATTTTGTAAATAATAAAAATATTTTTGTACTTCACAAATTAATGAACTGTAGATAATAACATTTTTGTTTAATAAATACGATGCAAAATATTAGAAGATTTATTGTTATGTTTTAAAAACTTATAAATGTAAAGAACTTAATAACAAAACTTTTTATAATTTAGTAATTAAACCAAATTAATAATAATAATAATAATAATTTAAATTTAATTAAATAAAATAGAAAATGGAAAAAAAAATAATGTTGGATTTGGATTAAAATCATGTGTGCAAGTAAATGACTTAATGATTTGTATATGTTAATGATATATTAGAAAATGAGAATATAATTATTAATAAGTTGAGTCTGAAAGATGAAGATGGTTGAGACAATGACTTTGTGTGTATATTGGTATTTGACAATAGGTTAAGGTGACTTTTTTCTTTGATTTCTATTTTAATCATGATTCCTTATTATTTTGGATGACCTTTGAAAATTATGCTACTTGTACGATTGAGAAAAACTCATTGACCTTTATGTGTTGGTTAGTGACCTATCTATGTAAATTGTTATATACTTTATTTACTTCATCCAACTAGTAAATATGATTAATGTACATATTGGAATCATAAGATTGCATTTGCATGCAACAAACATTTGACAATAGGATATATGAAATTTTTATGACTTCTCATTATTGCAACACCTTTCATTTATTATGATGATAAATTTTCTAGTTGGTCAAACTTATCATAGGTTGATCATCTTCTCGTTTGAGAACCTTGTGTTACTTTTATAAAATTCAAAATTGTGTGGGTGCTCAATTTTGAATGAGCATATTTTATTGCCTTTGATGCAACTTCGTAATAGACATTACCTATATTAATCAATATAAAGATTTCTTGCTTTTTTTAGGACAAAATTGATAGATTCAACTAGGTGTGTTGTCAATTGTCTCCATCATTTATCGTTAACCCATTTAAGTGCTCACATACTTCGAAGAATTTTGTTAATCCAATTTGCGACTTCTAGATTAACTTTCTTTTTTTATGTTGTAATAGTAGTTTGAGTGAGGCTCAATCATTGTGTATGTTGTATATACAATGTAACAATTTATGTTACAAAGTGATACATTTGATTTAAAAATGTTCTTATAAAAGATATGTCCTTACCCATATTAACAAGGTTATCCTTGAGTTTTGCATTCCTAAAGTGTCTCTTAAAAATTTGTACAATACGTTGAATGCAATACTTATGCACAAATTTTCCTTCACTCCATACATTCCCCTTTCTTGTGTGCATTCTATAGATGGAGTTCTGATAGTTTGAACTTAAGCATAATCAAGTCATTATATATGTTGCATATACAATGTAACAAGTTAAGCAACAAAAGTGATACATTTAATTTAAAACATTATTTTGAAATGTACTTATCCATATTGTAAAGTCATTCTTTAGTTTTACATTCATAAGGCATCTTACGAAGTTTTATGCAATGCATCAAATGCAATACTCATTCATAAAGTTATGTTCACTCCATCCACTCCTTTATGTTGCGTATATGTTATGGATGGAGTTGTCACAGTCCAAGTTTAAGCATAGTTTGTCCCAAGGTGTTACCTACTTTGTGTTGGAACAATCGGTACCGTTATAGAGTCGTGCAGCGGAATAAAATACTTAGAAAGCGTGTTACGGTCACAAATCAAGTTTAATGGTCCGTTTTAGAAATTTAATTTACTTAGAGACAAATTTCCAAACAGTTGATGTGTATAAAACAGAAAAGAGTATAGAGAGTGTAGGGAATAGAAAATCACACAAGCAATTTTTATCCTGGTTCGATTCAAAAGAATCTACGTCCAGTCGTTAATCACTATAAATAGTGATTAACCTTTTTCACTAAAAAGTTATTTAACAGATTACAAGAAATAGTGAATAAAGCAGATAAATAAACCTTCCTTCGACGAACGAACCGGAAGAAGAACACTCTGCCAACTCGAAGAGAACCGCTCCGACTATCGACAAACGAAACACGAGCTTCTCCTATTCACGAGACCAGGCAGAGCACCTTGCTAACTCGAAGAGAGCTTGCTCCGACTATCGACACACGACACGCGAGCCTCTCCTGTTCACGAGACCAAGCAAGGGAACTTGAACTATAGCTTCTGAGAACTTCCTCTGACAAACAGTATTCTGCAAGAGCTTCTGTTCAACAACGTTTTTAATTGATCCTCACAGAAACCCAATATATAGCTAGTTGTTCTGAATATCTAAGGTTAAGTCTCAACTGCCACGAATAATCGATTATTGTAAGTGATAATCGATTATTCAAGTCCGTTACAGGTTTTCAAGAATGTGATAATCGATTATAGGAAGTGATAATCGATTATTCCTGTATGACTCTGTGATAATCGATTATTGCCATTCCATAATCGATTATTGCAGTTAAAAATGCAAGTTTACAAGGTTTACAAGAATTTCCTACTACATTTAATTTCTACAAATTGCTTTTAACTAATTCTAATATCTTCTTCAACTAAAACTTCTTGTAGCATCATCAAAACAAATTTCTTTAAGATTTACCAATACTCCTTATTGGTAACACTTTGCTATATTTTTTAGGAAAAAAAAGAAGTCTTAGTATGAAAGTATGTTGTTTCTCCCATATTGTGAAATTGCTACCTAAAGGGTGTCTCTATATTTTCCATACAAAAATGTGTCATTGACTTGTACCAATGATTTGTATAATTGAAACCAACCAATGCACAATTTAAACGTCTAGAACAATATTTTTCATAGACTTTGTTTTGCATTAACTCCTTGCCATAATATGTGAGTTATGTGGTAATTTGGTATTTGAAACCAAGAATAAAGTTTAATAGGGCTTGTAATATTTTGAGTGATTTATGGAATGATTCATCCTAATTGTAGTAAATATTCTCAATGGCTTGTTGATTTGCCAACCAAGTGCTTAGGTATATCATATTGTACCTTCTAACGAAATTTATAAGTTTAAATTACAATTGGAATTGATGGGTCAACATCCATATTTTCTCTAATGTTTTATGAAATTATGAAACTTCAACCTATTGTGATCTTGTGAAATAAAAGGTGTTGCATAGGTGTAGACTTCTTTCAACTTTTGAATCTCCCAATATATCTCTCCACTACATAAGATTGCTTGACTATTATAATGGTAATGTCCATGAACACATTACACTTTTAAATTTGTCTCGTTAGAAAGAGTAATTATGAAAATTTAGTGGTTTATTATATGGAACCTATTAATTACATCCAACAATTATTGTTTGCTGTAAAATCACGCTCACTAAAACAATGTTCTTAGTGATCAAACTCATCATGTTATTATTCATCAAGAGTGATGTATGTTTAGAAGTTTTGGGGAGGGATGTAAGTTATGGTAAATGATTATGAGGTTTTTGACGTTGTATAAGGATGTTTGTATTATTATCATCATTTTCATTTTGGGTGAGATTGTTAATATCATCATTATTAAAAGGTTCTAATAATGCATATGAATTTTAGTAACTTCATTTTTTTTAGGGGGTGAAGGTTCTTAAGAAGTGAACTTTAAACATAACCCAATTTTACAAAATTAGCTTGTAAGGTGAAGTTTTTCACCCATGCATAAACTATACTTTGGCCTTTTCTCTGATTGGTGTAACCTCTTAAGCACACTTCCTCATGTCATAGATTGAACATCTTGAGCATGAAACTAGGGAAAACCTGATAATGGGTGACACAATACCCAACACATTTAACTTATTATGATGTCATATTAAGAAGTAGACTTTAAGTCTAAGTCAACCTTACAAAAGTGACTATTAAAGTAAGGTTTGCAGCTAATTATATACTATAATTTGGTTTTATCTCTAGCTTATGTAAGCTCTTTAATAAAGGTAATGATGATGTGTGAACTTTAGTGTGGTCATGATAATTAGGGGCATGAGAGAGATAATAATTGATGCACTAGTTAGAAGTTATGTGTAAGACTCTATATCAATTTCCTTATCTTGAAATAAAACTTTTTTATGAAATAAAAAATACAACATTTTATGAAATAAACATTTTTATGCACTAATTAGAAGTTATGTGTAGGATTCTATATCAATTCCATCAAACACAAACAAAATATATACTTATTTTATGAAATAAACATATTTTTTATAAAGACATGTTTACTTATCATTAAAATAAAAATCTATAATATTATCAATTAAATCATGTTTACTTATCACTGACTTATGATATTTATTTGGAGAATTAACATTGCAAAATTAGGATATTCCCTTATGATTTTCATTAAAATTATATTTATCAAAAAAATTTACATGTTTTTATAAGTAACGAAATAATCTCAAAAGATTGAACTTTTATTTTCTAATTTGTATTTCTAGTTAAAATATTTTCTCTTTAGTATTTTGATATTTTGAGATGTTCCCTTCTAAAGGATTATGTCGCAAAGTATTGACACGTTTCTCTTTTAATAAAATAAGAGAAAACACATATTCTTATTATAATAAATATAATTTTATTAATTTTAAGAAACATTTGAATACTTGAACAGACCATTTATTCATATTTTGGTAAACTTTTTATTCATTTTAATTACGTTAATTACCCACTTCATTATAATGTCTTTTTACTTATTTCGAATAGGCTAATCACCCACTTCGTTATGTCATATTAGCGTCTGATTTCATGATAAAACATGTAATATTAATTATATGCTTACACCATTATAATTTAATAACTAAAATTATATAACACGTTTATAATACTTTAAACACTCATTTTATATAATTAAAATTTGAAATACCAAAGCCTAGTGATAATTTTGCTTGCACAACCAAAATTACAATAAAAAAGTTTAATCTCTCAACTAAATTATAGTATTTCAAGAAACTAAATCATTAATTGTTAATAAAATTTAGCATTAGAATATAAGTTTATAAAATAAATGGATTCTGATGAGGTTCAGGACTTGAAAGCGACCGCACTAGTGTGGTTGGTGCGTGGTTGTTTTTGGTTTCTGTGGGTTGGGATTATGTTGATTATGTTGTTTTGGAATATGTGGGTGGCATAGGCACACTTAGGTGCATAACATTAAATTTAAGACTTAAATTTTATTAAAAAATGTTGATATCACACAGTGAAATCTTTAATTTACAATTTAAGATAACTTTAAATAAATATATTAAACATTTAATTATTTTTTAATTATAAAAATTGAAATGTAAAGAGATTAAAAAGGTTTGAGTTCTATAATAGCATATTATAAGTGAAAATTTTGAAAATAATGTTACAAGTTCCGGTTCAAAGTAAAATAAAAATTTACGAGAAGGTTTTATAAAATCATTAGAATGGAGATCTTCTCATAAAGCATATTTCTAAGTAAGAAAATATTTAGGTACTTTTTTTTTCTTTAAACAAATAATAATTGTGACTAAACTATCTATTGGTGGTAACATTTGTACAAGTAACAAAAATTCAACAAATTTAAAATTATGTGAATGAGATTCTTTCAAATATTCAAGATCAATTAATTTTGTTCAAGATTAGAAATCAACACTTGTCTTCCAGATACATCATCAACCATGTAAGGGCCTGAAAATGTAGGGTTATTGGGCCTTAGGTTGAGGCAGTCAGGCCCGTAAAACTAAGGACATCATGACCTTAGAATGGACCTTTCAAAATCTAAGTTCATTAGCCAACTTTCCCTTCTCTCTCTAGAACTCTTATTTTCCCTCATCTAGCTCTGTCTTCTCTCTACCATTCCCTCACATTCAGCCATTGCATGTTGGATTAGGTGGTGCTTAAGTGACCGCGGTGCAGTGAGCTTCGCAACCATCCGATTAGATTTTCCTTCTTCAGCGAGGTTTGGTCGGGTCCTTGTTGTGTGAGGCACTGTTAGAGCATTCTAGTGGGTTGTACTGCTCAACTCCAAGGTAAGAGAAGCTAGAATACTTCTTTAAATTTCTTGCATGAAGTGTATGTATATTGGATTCTGAATTGGTGCACTGTTTGGAGTTGTATTTTGCGTTTTGAGTATGTCGTAATGTATGTGTTTATATGTGAAATCCATGAAACTGTGTTGAGCTGTTTGGAATTGATTTGGATGGGTTTGAATTGCTATAATTAACCAATTGGAAGTGATTTAAGTGTGAAATCTGGTATATTTTTGGTTGGATAGAAATTTGGAATTTTGTGGTTTTTAGGTCACTTTAAGAGGAAGTGAGGTAGTGATTTTGGGCATTTGAGGTCTAAAGAGCAACTGGGCTGTTGGGGTAGTCTTAGCTAGTGTATTGTGACTTGTTTGAGTCACTAAATTGATCAAAATAGGTGCAAAGCAGTAGGATTGGGTTTTGGATCCCTAAGTTGGGAAAATTGGTGTTTTAGAGTTGAAATTGAGTCTTAATCACTTTAGAATGGTAGTAGGAATGTTTAGAATCATTTAGACAAGTTTAATTAAGTATAAAACAAGAATTAAGGGTGTTAGAAGTTAGTAAAAATGGTTAGGAGTTAAGGGTCTCTCAAGTAGCGTTCAGTCACTTAAGTAGCGTCCGTTCTCTTAAGTAGCATTCGGTCTCAGGTAGCGTTCAGTCTCTCAGGTAACGTTCAGTCTCTTAAGTAGCGTTCGGTCTCAGGTAGCGTTCGGTCTCTCAGGTAGCGTTCAGTCTCTTAAGTAGTGTTCGGTCTCTCAGGTAGCATTCGGTCTCTTAAGTAGCATTTGGTCTCTTAAGTAGCGTTCGGTCTCAGGTAGCGTTCGGTCTTAGGTAGTGTTCGGTCTTAGGTAGCGTTCGGTCTTAGGTAGCGTTCGGTCTTGATAGTGCTCGGTCTTAGGTAGCGTTCGGTCTCTCTTTGTGAGCGGTCCTGAATAGTGTTCGGCCACTTCTTCAATCTTACCTTTATGGACCGTTCGGTTCTGTCCTTTGGGAAGTGAGATATTGTCCGGTCTTCACCATTCACAGAGTGTTCGGTCTTGTTCATTATGTGTTGATGTTTTCCGTTCGGCCTATATTCCTATTTATTCCAGTATGCTATTTTACTTAATTGTTCCAGTTGCTTTAAGGGCTTATATGTGCATTATCATGTTGGTATTAACGTGAAAAGTATTAGTATTGGGACGTAATTCCATGATCCTCAAGGGGGATACATGGTGGTGCCCTCAGTGTTTAGAATGATTTGCATGGTAGCTCAGTCTTGGGGGTTATCCTGAAACTACAATGGTCAATCATTCTTAAGTAGAGAGGATTAAATCATGTCGTGAGTAGTAGCAGGTGATCCTAGTCTTGGGTGCTTCTAGTATGGCCCAAGGTGAGTGATAACGGACTAACCTCGTGAGTGTGGTAGGATGAAACCCATTGGCAATGGCTTTGCAAAACAGTAGAAGCCACCACGAGTGCATGACCCGCCATAGCTCGGCAATCATTCTAAGTCCGGACGAGTCAAGTTTAAGTGCCACAAGTCATGTTTGTATAATATAGTATATCTGTCTTTACCTACATGTTGCCTATGACTGTTATAACATGATTTTTATATCTAGCTCACCCTTGCTTGTGTGTTTGTGTTTGCTTGGGTATGCTTTCTTTTGCAATGATCATCCACTTGGATGTGAGCAGAGATGGATGAGGTGCCTCTGGAGCAGGCTTTCGAGGAAGAAGATGTTGCTGCTTAGTCTCCTTAGGATTCTATCAGTTATTTCTTATCTTTTGAAATACTCTATTATGTTTAAGTTTTAAATTAGGACTCAATTTGGGATGACTGTAAGCTTAAAACTTTATTTAGCGTCTACTCTAACTGTTCTCTTTTATATAAATATGGACTTATTATGTTATATGATTTTATATAATCTGGTTACAATTAAAATAAAAAAATTAAAACTAGTAATAATAATAGAAAATGTAATAGATAATTTACTAATAAATTTATAAATTAACATTTAATTAAAACTAATTTATCTTATACCTGTTTATAAAGTGATTCTTTTTTCGTGCTCACATTTATTTTTCAATTTCATATTTTAAATAAAAATGTTTTTTAAATTAAAATAATTATTCTACCAATTTTATTAATTTTTTTGAATTTATTTATTTTTAATTTAACTGTTTTTAAACTTAATCATTTTTAGTTAGAAAACTGCCTATAAAATAAATAAAAATAAACTACTTTTAAAATACGAAAAACTTAAATTAATTAATTTTATTTTATTTATATTTCATTATAATTTTATTTAGTATCACTACTTCTATTATTATGATTATTATTATTTAAACTTTTTAAATATTTTTTTAAACTCAATTAATCATCTCTAATAAAAAAATTATATGATACTTTTAATTTTTTTAATCATAAGAAAAAAATGAATACAAATACACGTATGTTTCCACTATTAATATAATATAAAAACATAATTAAAAAATTAAAAAAGCAGCTATAATCGATTATTACTTAAAAAATATGCATATATATATATATATATATATATATATATATATATATATATAAATGTTTTCTATGTTCTCTCTTTTATCTTACTTTCAGAACATCACTCTCTTTTCACGTTTTCCCTCTATATATAAGCTGAAACAAATTATAAGGAACCAGCTTGCTAGAGAAATTAACAAAGACGATCAAGATCATATTATCACAGCACGTTCAGGCAGTGATCCTCTGTTTCAAAATTTCAATTGCATTCTCAATTCTCAATGGATTCTCAAGCTCCGGCAACCGGCACCACCCCCAGGAGTGCCGCTGAACCCTCACAATCTCAACCACCAAAGTCATCTCCTCCTATACTTCCATCTTCCACATCATCAACTCCTCCTGTCTCCGCCCCAACACAGTCTTCCCCAAACCCTAATCCTAGCTCAAGCCCAAACCCAAGCCCAATTCAAGCCCCGAACCCCAAACCCCCCACTCCTACGCCTGCCCAACCTCGCCCCACGCAGTCCTTCAACCGCACTTTGCCGCCGTCGCAGCCTCAGTTCCCGCACTTCTCTTCCGCTCCTTCGCCTCCCTCCGCTCCTGGCGGCGCCCCTGCGCCGAGGGGTGGTATGGCAATCGGCGTGCCCGCGCACCACCAGAGCCCCTCTCCTCCGTTTTCATCGTCCTTCGGTCAACACTTTGGTGGGTTTGCCCGAACTGGAGTCAGTGTGGCCGAACCTACCTCCAATTCAAGCACCTCTCAAGTAATTTTCTGCATCTGTACGTTATTTTGGATATGAATGTTACTAAACATTTTCGTGCTTTTTGACGAGTGCAAATTTTTGTATGTGAATGTGACTACGTTTAGGTGAGAACGCCCGTGCAAGGAATGGGGATGTTAGGGCCTCAAATGAGGCCTAGTGGAATCGCTGCTCATCAACAGAGGCCCGTGCAATCGTCTCTTAGACCTCCTTCCTCTGCCCCGAATACTCAACCTGGGGGTTCGCAAGTTAGTGTGAATGTTTTTGACTATGCCCTTTCATTTCTGCATTTTTTTTATGCTTGGCCTAGTTAGAGGGTTTGTGCCGTTCAAGGCTTTAAATTGCGTTTGTGTTTTTGTGGCATTTCTTGAAGTTAGAGGGTCTGTGCCGATATGTCCAAAATGGGGATCAAGTTATGGTAATTAAGACTCTGAAACCTAGAAGTTGCGGCTGAAATCGCAGTCATGAGCTGTTTCTTAGAACATTTGGGCGGATTGACTTAAGCTGGGGTTGGATATGTCTAGAAATATTGATTTATTTAGGTGCTTTCTATGAATTGGTTTCAGATTTTATTGTTTTGCCTTCCATATGAAATCGCATTAGCAAAATTCATCTGGATACCGACTGAATTTATATCAACTCTTGTGTGGGATCCTTGAATGCCCTTCAGACTTCTAAGTCATCAGATTTTGGTTCTGCGAGGAGGAAGGGTGTTCTCCATAGTTTAAGGGTGGTGAAGGAATATGACTTGTTAGTGTGTATGATAGAAACCAAACAATTACTGAATATCAAAGTTGTATTATTTAGAGTGTTATGCAGTAAAAAGATGATTGAGCTGAAAGCTCTACAGCCACAAGGAAAAACCCAGAGTCCTAGACTCCTCCAGAGGATTATTCTCCTCCTAACCAACTCACAACCTCTCCTCCCTCTCCACACTCTCCCTTCTCTCTCCTATAACAGAATTCTCCCTTCCCTCGATTTTAGACACGTCATTCCCCATCCTATCATTCCCCATCCTAACTAACTTCTCTTTCCTTTTCTAATCCCATTTTCTTTCTTCTAACATAAACCTTCCATATTTTGGGCCTAATTGTTCCTTCTATAAGTGTTCCTTGTTGAGTAACAGGCCCATGTGCACTTCCCACCTTATGATCCTTATTAGGAGTCCTATCAATGTAAGCTTGTAAATATATTGAGCATTTCTTCATTTCTATTGTTATGTGTATCTTAAGAGGTTTTCTCACTTTCATATATCATGCTGCAATGCTCGTGCTTTTCTTGCAATATTCATATTGAGGGAAAAAGCGTAGGTAGTTTTGTAATTCATTGCATTTTGTTCAGAGCTTCCAAGGTCATGGAATTATGAGACCTTCATCTGTGGGATCACCGGCTACTCCATCTCAAGGTGCTTCACAAAGTGTACAGTCACTCAATCAGCCATGGTTGTCATCTGGGCCACTAGGGAAGCCTCCTTTGCCATCCACTGCTTATAGGCAGCAATTGAACCCACCATCAATGCAGCAGAGGTCACATATTCCTCCGCAGCAGCAATCCACACCTACATCTTCACAACAGCAACAACAACAACCACCTTTGTCTAATCAATCACAAGAGCATCATGGGCAACAGGTTCAGCCATCCAGGGCTTCTCATCACGTACCTCACCAGCAACAGGTTTCAAGACTACAGGGGCCAGGAAATCAGAAACCTTCATCTCTTGTTGTGGCACAGACCAGTGTAGTTCAGCCAGTGAGTCAAAGTAGATTGACAAATGCAGATACCGAGGAACCCTGTAATAGTATTCTCAGCAAAAGAAGTATCCATGAGCTGGTCAATCAGGTGAAGTATGCTACTTTCTTATGATCCATAGAAGATTTTCTGGGATTATATTCTAGTTTCTACCACCTGTAGTTCAATAAATTAGGAGTGGAACTCTCTGGATTTGTTAATCCATGTAGGAATGCTGAAGGTGTCTGCTTGTATGAATTTCCTTAAGAAAGAGAAATTTATTAATATGTAGTGGACTTGCATTAATAATTTTGATCAACTCCCATTCAATGTTGCCTGATTTAATTGGAAAGAATTTCATGGATTCTCAGAATTTAAGAAATTTTATAATTCCTTAGGCCCCATATTAGATGTTTAAGGAATTGGATGGTGGCTTACAAAAACTTAAAGCTCTTAAGATTGGATGGTAGCTTTTATATTTTGTGGTATGTTTTAGAAGTTGTATTAGTACTTGGAACTTAGAATCCAGTTAATAATAATGTTTTAATGTCTAAATGGAGCTATGCAAGGTAACGGCCTCTTTTGCCAGTAATTTGGATTTGCAGGTTGTATATTATTCTTAGTATCTATTATAATGATAGAAATAAATAATTGATCCTATATAATCAAGAATATCTAGATTATGTATGTATTAGTAGAAACATTTTTATTTATTCCTGCATCATATGTTTGTTATTAGAGGATATCAAATCTCTTCTATTTAATTTATTCATTCCTTTTTCTCAATATAAATAAATCACTCACACTGTCTCAGAAACACATATTTTCAGCTTAATGTTTCTCTTTTTCTTAGAGTTTAATATGGTATCTAGAGTCTTTTTCAAAATCATGTTGGCCTGGTAGACATGTGGTCTCATGAGGATATATATTTTTGGAAACCTTTCTCCCAGGTTTGTGTTCACTACGTCACCTCTTATGAGTTTTTAGGTGGTGTTTCTAGCAACCCCTTTTTTCTTTGACCAACCTCTGCTCAGGTTGCCTCTTGTGCACTCGGACCAGTATAGTGTCCAGTCCATCAAGGTTTGTTTGGTGGTTTGATCTACTTTTCCCTCTCATGAGGTTATTTGTTTTTCCATCTTTCTAGAAAAGAATGTCTTCCAACTCCACATCAATCTCTAGAACATATTCTCTCATATTTTCCAACCATATTGATAGTATTGAGAAGATAGACGAGTTTAACTATTCATTTGGGCTTTTGAGATCAGGTTACGAAAGTGGGTTGGGCCCAAATGACAAAACATATTTAGGTGGAATGTCACTTCATAAGAGTAAAACTGGATCTAGAGACATCACAACTAAATTGGTCAACTCTAATGAACAGTTGACTGACATATCACCAATTCTAAGAGGACCATGAATGATCTATTATGTTTGCAACAAGCCAAGAACATACAAATTATACACTCCAGCTTTAGAGGGAGTGTTATAATTATAGAATTAAGGAACAGATCCTATATAATTAAGAATATCTAAATTATAGAGTGTTTTTATCTAATCCTATCCTATTATTGTTATCAGAGGTATAAAATCTTCTTTATTTATCATATTGATCCCTTTTCTCAACATAAATAAAGCATCCATGTTGTCTCAAAAATATGAAGTTTGGGTTCAATGTTTATCTCTTTCCTAGAACTTAACTGTAAAAAACTGTTTCTTATATCTATTATCTTTATATACTACTTTTTTTGATCCATTCAAAATAAAGGTCATGTCAATTTCCTTTTTGGTTTTTAAAGTTTAAAAATAACTTGTGTGATGTTGTGCTGCTAAAGTTTACATGGAAATTTAGTAATTGATTGTTTTTATCACTGGTAGTGTGGCCATTATAGTCATAGGATCACAGGATTCTTCTAGTTTCACTAGCTAGGATTGCAACTGTAACAATGTAATGAAATCACTGGTCTTATTCGCTATCTCACAGAATCTGCAATGCAATCGTTCCCAATCTGGACACATTTGTTGTAGCTAGGCTCATCATGGGTCTGGTTTTGAGATCCATGTCGCAAAAACCCACAAATTCTCACCTATATTAGGCTAGTTTGTTTAAACCTTAATTATTTTTTTTAAATAAGTGACTTTTAAAGTAATTACTTATTTACAAAGCAGATAGGATTTGCCTATTAAAAGAAGCTGTGGCCCTTTAATCTGAATCTCTTCCTCCTTCTCATTCAGATACACTCTCTCATTCCCTTTTTGTTTGAACTTTGTGGAGAGTTGAAAGCTTCTGTCTGAATTCTGAATTCTACTCTATGGATCATCTCCTGCCTTTTCTCACCGTCTCTGTTTCTGCCATCTAAGATTCTGACCTGATATTTCTGGTCTGATTTGTGTTTGGTACGTCAGAGTGTCCCTTTTTGGTTTGGTTGGTGGGAGTTTTCCTATGGCTGACCGAAGAAACTCCACTTTTTTTCTTTTCATATTTTAGAGTCATTTCTTGCTTCTGAAAGGCTGAGTTTCCCAAGAAAATTTTAATTTTCTGGTGTACTTTTGAGCATTGAGGACCCAAACTAAAAACCAAACATATCCTGAATTTAGGAACTTATATGATCAAGTCTTTTGAAGTTACTGACCTAACCTAGTGTGTGATTGGAGTTTGCTTATTTTGAGAAAGTTAGTTCTTGTTAGAATCTGTTTTAGCTGTAAAATTGATAGGAAGAGCACTAGTGAAACTTGTCATTTTCTAGGTTGCTCTTTAGTCTCATGGCACTCATGGAGACAAGCTTGTGTAGCTTTGTCTACCACTAAAGTAGAATACATAGCTACTGGAAATTGTTGTGCTCAAATCTCATGGATGAAACAACAACTTGAAGATTTTGATATCTTTATTAACCATATTCCTCTAAAATGTGATAATACTAGTGCCATTAATCTGACCAAGAACCCAATAATGCATTCTAGGACTAAACAAATTCAAATTAGACACCATTTTCTAAGAGATCACATTCAAAAAGGTGATTGTGTCATTGAATATATGGATACTATGCATCAATTAGCAGATATATTTACCAAAGCATTGTCTAAGGAAATATTTTATGAATTTAGGAGAGATTTGAGAGTGTTAGATATGTCTTAAGATTGAAATTTGACTCAAAATTGTGTTTTTCGGAAATTAACGCTCAATAATTGATTATCTAAAGCTTATAATCGATTATCTCAAGGTTGAGAAAATGTTTTGATTTGGACTTAATCGATTATCTTGAGTAATAGTTGATTATCTCGAGATTTTTCTGCAATTGGGGATTTTCATTTGGGAATAATCGATTATCTGAAATGATAATTTATTATATGCAATTTCTGAAAATTATTTTTGACACAATAATCGATTATCATTAGTGATAATCGATTATCACGTGCTGTACTGTTAGGAATAAAAGAGGAGGGAATTAACCTAATACCGAACGGTAAGGCGGGGGGAAGTGAGGCCGTACGATACATGAGAGGAGAAGCCGAACGGTAGGGCAAGGGGGAAGTGAGGCCGAACAAGGACAGGGGAAGCGAGGCCGAACGGCGTGACAGGAGAAGCCAAGTGGTAAGGCAAGGGGGAAATGAGGCCGAACAGAGAGAGGGAAGCGAGGCCGAACTGTGTGAGAGGAGAAGCCGAATGGTTAGGCAAGGGGGAAGTATAGACCGAACGGTATCCAGAAGGGAGGAGGGAACTAGAGGCTACCGAACGGTATTTAGTGGAAGCAGATTGGGTTATCAGAAAGGTTAGGGCGTGGGAAGGCGACACTATAAATAGTCTTCTTTTATTTCTATTCAGGGGGTTATTTCTTTTGAGTATAGACTGGGCATATTTGCCAGTGGAGGAAGATAGGCTTCCTTGGGGGAGATTACACTTGTAATTTTCTATACCTTACAGAATCAATAATACATACTTACATACTTTCATTTCTATTGTTCTAGTGTTTGAGTGAGAAGAGAGCGTAGATTTAGGTTACTCGTATAAAGTAACCTAACAATTGGTCCGACCTGCCGGATCAATATCGGGGGAGAGAAGAGCTAGCGAGGAGAAACGGTAGCGAAGAAGAATGGAGGGAAAATTAAACGCGCTAGTAGGAAGAATGGTGGCGATGGAGTCGAAAATGGAGGAAGTGACGACAGAGGTGCGAGCGATGACTCGAGAGTTTCGACGAACTTTTGGGCGACGCTCCAGGAACTGAGATCGGAGCTCCGAAGGAAGACGTGATTCCGTCTAGGTTGGACGACGACCGCTAGAAAACTCGGAGGAGAAATCGGAAGAAAACAGAGGAGAACTTCGACGCAGTTGGAGGAAGCGCGTTGAACTACCTACAATTGAAGGTGTGGATCCCATGGGTTGGATCGCACAGGCAGAGAAATTCTTCGATCTCCAGAGCGTGACGGAGAAGGAGAAGATGAAGCTCGTCTAAAGATGCATGGAGGGAGGTTTGGCGCGTTATTGGTTCCGCTTCTAGCGGGAGAAAACTAGGCATCCGACTTGGAAGATGTTCATCGACGCTCTGACGTGTAGGTTTGGCGAACTAAATCGGGGCACTGTTTGCGAGAAGATGACAGAGGTGCGACAGGAGGGATCTCTCAACGCCGGCGGAGGGCAGGAAGACGAAGATGAGGAAATTAACAATCTCTTGGATCTGGAGGATGTGGGTAAGGGAATGGGAGAAATAGAGCTGAAGCTGAGCACACATCAACTGCCTTTGCTGATTCAGTGTCGTCTCTTTCAAATGGATCACACAATTCAGGGCACTCTTTTGGTTAACAGAAAGCTTCTTCCTAGAACAATATAGGTTAGGCATTCAATGATTAAAGTTGAGAAAGACCTTAGTCTGATTATGCAAAGCACAAATTCTTTGGAGGTAGTGAACACAAGCATCAAGCCAAATAGAACTTATTTATCTAAAAATCTGATTACACTTTTGAGCTATGGAGGAGTACCAAATGAATTCTTCAAGGCTCTACTAGAGAGTAATTTGGAAGATGCAAATCATGTTTTCTCCAATGAGCGTGTTGCACTCAGAGCATCCATTAATAATGGCACCATGGATGAATACATTGTGGCAGAAATGATTTTATGTGGAATTCCTCTGGATGAGCCATTTTTGCAGTATCATCTGTCTATACTTGCAAGGGAGGAATGCAAGAAGCTTAAAGGAGGGAAGCTATATATGCCTGATTGTTTCTATTTAATGGGGACTGTAGATCCCACTGGATGCCTAGAGAAGGATCAAGATTGTATAATACATGAGAATGACCAAATTACCAGGGATGTGTTGGTCTACAAAAATCCAGGTTTACATGTTGGCGACATTCACATAATGCGTACCACATATGGGGATAAGTTAGAATCTTTTGTTGGACATAGCAAGTATGCAATCTTTTTCCCGTGTGTTGGGACTCGCTCAGTGGCAGATGAAATTGCTAGAGGTGATTTTGATGGAGATTTATACTGGGTTCCAAAATATCCTCAAATTTTACAGTATTTCAGAAAGAGTGACTCTTGGATGGAAAATTCTGGCCCTTGCCAATTTGTCCAATTGGACTCCAGTGTTAAAAAGCCTAGTACACTTTCAACCACGGAACTTGAGGATGAACTTTTTAGACTATTCCTCAAAATTCGTTTCCAACCAAGTAATGCAATGGGTGTGGCAACTGACAGCTGGATGGCGCTCATGGATCGTCTTTTGACATTAAAAAATTACTGCAGTGAAGAGAATGAGAAGGGGAAGGAAAATCTGAAATAAAATATACTAAAGTTGATCGATCTACGAGGCATTAGATGCTCCTAAGAAGGGAGGGAAACAGGTACAAGTTCCAGATGATTTAAAAGCAGAGATGTTTCCGTACTACATGGAAAGAGATAAATCATTCACTTCAACCTCTATTTTGGGTTTAATTTATGATTGGGTTGGTACATGGCAAACAAAAGACATCGAAGATTATTTTTTCCGGGCTTATGATTTTGGAAAAGAGGTGAGCAGAACTGGAAGTTAATAGAATCCAGGAAGAATGGAAGACAGTGGAGGAGGATTTGCCACTACCCAAGCCTCCAGACCTGAATTTGAAGGGCGCCACTTGGGAAGAGGAGCATTATGTCAAATAACATGTCCCTGACTTCAACCTTGAGGACAAGGTTGATTTTGAGGGGTAGAGTAATGTTAGGAATAAAAGAGGAGGGAATTAACCTAATACCGAACGGTAAGGCGGGGGAAGTGAGGCTGTACGGTACATGAGAGGAGAAGCCGAACGGTAGGGCAAGGGGGAAGTGAGGCCGAATAGAGACAGGGGAAGCGAGGCCGAACGGTGTGATAGGAGAAGTCGAATGGTAAGGCAAGGGGGAAGTGAGGCCGAACAGAGAGAGGGAATCGAGGCCGAACGGTGTGAGAGGAGAAGCCGAACGGTCAGTCAAGGGGGAAGTATAGACCGAACGGTATTCAGAAGGAAGGAGGGAAGTAGAGGCTACCGAACGGTATTTAGTGGAAGCAGATTGGGTTATCAGAAAGGTTAGGGCGCGGGAAGGCGACACTATAAATAGTCTTCTTTTATTTCTATTCAGGGGGTTATTTCTTTTGAGTATGGACTGGGCATATTTGCCAGTGGAGGAAGATAGGCTTCCTTGGGGGAGATTACACTAGTAATTTTCTATACCTTATAAAATCAATAATACATACTTACATACTTTCATTTCTATTGTTCTAGTGTTTGAGTGAGAAGAGAGCGTAGATTTAGGTTACTCTTATAAAGTAACCTAACATGTACCTTCAAAAGCTAGCCGTTACAACGACTATAAACGGTATAAAATGGCTAGTTTCTTTCCTAGGTGTATAAATATGATCCCTTACTTGATTACAAACACCTCTTGCACCAAAATTCTGACAAATTGAACCCTCAAAGCCATTTTCTCTCATTCTCTTGAACCATTCTTGAACTCTCTTGCTTGTGCTCCTCCTTCTTGAACTCATGGATTACTCTTGCCGCAAGATGCCTACAAGACGAAGAACTGGAGCCTCTTCACCACCTCGCGCACCTTGCTCAGCCAACATTGAAGGATGGATTTCTGATTCTAGCAAGCATGAAGAGTTCATCCATTTTTGGAAGGACAAGAAACTTATTCCTTCCAAGTATGTTACCCTGAACTGGTATGAATATTATGGCTTCCAATTTCCTACTCTAATGGAGAATCAAGGATTGAAACACTTTGTGGAACAGAAAGGTGTGATCTACCTAGATTTAGTTTGCGTCTTCTACTTTAATCTCAGAATGCGTGATGGCGTGGCAAAAACAAAAGTTAAAGGAGTTAACATCATTCTTGATGATGATATCTGGGCTATTGTGGCTATGCTACCTATTCGGGAGGACTCTGTCAAGATACATCTTTGGATAGAAGGTTTCAACCGTTTACTCTCATTTCAATCTTTTTTGCGCAACCCACAACTTCAAACAGGGCACAAGCAACTTCTTGTGGGAGGTTTCAATGTAGAAGAACGTATGATTTACTACTTGGTTGTTTGGGTCTTATGCCCACGTGCTACAAACCATGCCTAATGTTTTAAATAAGATCTCCTCATCATCTATGGGCTTCTCAACCATATTCACATTGAGTGACCTTCTCTAATCATTGATACCATGATGAAGGCACAATGATATCCTGTTTATAATTTACCCTATGCTCTTCTTGTCTCCCAGATTTGTGAATACAAGGAGTAAATATTGTTGGAGGGAATCTTGTGACTTGGAAGAGTAAAAAACAAAGTGTGGTAGCTAGATCCAGTGCTGAAGCAGAATTCAGGGCAATGATACAAGGGATATTTGAACTACTTTGGCTTAAGATCATCTTGGAAGACTTAGGAATAAAATTGAATGAACCAAAGTGACTTATTGTGATAACAAATCTGTTATTAGCATAGCTCATAATCCAGTGCAACATCATAGAACCAAACACATTGAGGTTGACAAACATTTTATCAAAGAAAAATTAGACAGTGGTCTGATCTGCACTCCATATGTCTTCTCACAAGACAACCTTGCCGATATTCTAAAGAAGGGGCTAAAGAGCAACAACTTTGAAAGTATTGTTCCTAAGCTCGGAATGGAAAATACTTATTCACCAGCTTGAGGAGGAGTGTTAGAATCTGTTTTAGCTGTATTATTTCTGTCAGAATCTTTGTTTTTATTAGTTATATTTTTTCGTTATTTAACAGATTATAATTATTGTGAATAATGGGGATATCCCTGAATCATAGTGATTTGGTTGTCTAGGAGTTATTATCATGCTTCCTAAAATAGCTTTCTAGCCTTGTATATATGGATTGTATTCTCAGCATGATAAAAATATAAGATTCTACCCTAAAAGAGCTTTCAAAGAAAAAAGTCAATTATTTTCCTGATATTCAGCTGAAAAAATGGCAGTGCTATAGGTGTGTTATTTAGTGATTTCCATTTGGTTTTAGCTTATGGTTATCATAATTTTTTACCCAGAACTACTCAATTGCTTACAGTTTCCATTGCCCTCTGTTTCTCAATAGATGATTCCTTAAGCACTTTGTTCTACAAAATCGTTGTTCCACTTTCATTTTTAGAACATGAATTTACAATTTGTCATTGGTTATTAGATGGAATATACCAGGAGGCATTTCAAAGTTCTTAACTTTAATGATTCATCAAGCTTTAAACGGCCCTATTTTTCCCTAAAATATGTAGTTTTCTCTATATTTACATTTATTCTTTATTGCCAGGTGGATCCATTGGAGAAGTTGGATCATGAAGTTGCAGATATTCTTGTGGATATCGCAGAAAATTTTCTGGAGTCTGTGAGTATATTTACATTTTAGTCTGTGATGGAATTGTTCAGTTTTGCAACTTCATAAAATTTATGTTGTCTCTATCCTTATTAATGGTAGGGCTCACTATTTTTCTTTTCAGCTAAGTACATTATTTTGACCCATATAAATCAACGGTCAGATGTTTTAATTCTTCAGAACTACACGGATTAACCTAGTGTTAGAGAATTCCTTCATTCTGTGTGTTCTGTTTGTATATAAAACTAAGGGTTTTATGGATGTATTTTTTGAAAATAAATAACAATACAGAAAAGACATGTTCTTAAAGGAGGCTTGCTTGTGAACATTGATTATAATTCTTTTGTTTTACTCTCATTGTTTGTTGGTACTTTCCCAACGTAATTTGCTAGGAGTTGTTTTATGAATTCCTTTTTGTTGATGATGATTAATTTCTTTAGAAATGAATTATGTTCTCAATTGCTCTTGGTCTTCTTTTAGATAATTTTCTTATCCTAGTTTTTAACTCTGTAGATTGTTTCAGTAATGTTCATTCTTTTATGGATTCTTTAAATAGATAATCAGGTCTGGTTGTTCATTGGCCAAGCATAGGAAATCAACAACTTTGGAGGCGAAGGACATACTTCTCCATCTTGGTTAGTTACTAAAACTTCTGTTCTCAGATTTTATTGTCTGCAGATTTCACGTCTAATGCTATAATGCTATTCACATTTATGCAGAGAAAAATTGGAACATGACACTTCCTGGATTTGGCGGCGATGAGATTAAAAGCTACAGAAGACAGGTAAAAAGGATCTGAATCTTTGTCGCATCTTTATGTTTTATTCATTGATTGGTTTGTACTCTTTTGAATTTCATATTATTGGCTTGTAATTTGTGATGATTTTGCAGATTACAAGTGATATTCACAAGGAGCGTCTATCAGCTGTAAGTTTTGGTCTCTTTTATTCTTCATATTTTTGTGGTTGTGTTGTATCTGTGTTGGTTGTTCCTGTGATTGCACAATCCTGCAAGGATGAAGACGTGTTGGTAGACTTTTTCAACACGTTATTATTCTGATATGTTCTTTATTTTCTTGACTTATTTTTGTTACTATTGCTAATGTGATGGTGGTGATTATTATGATTTCATTTGGCATAATTTGACAGATAAAGAAATCAGTGACAGCAACTGAGGCGGCACATGCTAAGGGCGCTGGCCAGGCTTCTGGTAGTGCAAAGGGTAATCAGGCAAAGACACCTATGAATATCATTGGCTCCCCAAACCTAAAAAGTTCATAGGATGCACGCTGTGTTTATGCTTTACACAGTAATGGAGGAAGCACTTTGGTGAGGTAATTGAACTTTGTAATAAATCAAACAGGTATTCCTGTTTGAAATCTTGCATCGTGAACAAAAATAGCACACACCTCATTTCACAGTTCAGAAATTGAATTCAACTTTAAGTAGTTTCACACTTAGCACCAAATTGTTGCATGCAGTGATGCGTTTAGTTTTTCTACCCTGATTACTGAGGAAGATGATAGAAATTCACAATTTCTATTAACTTTTAACTAGGCATTTCTGTTAGCAGTTTTGCATTCTGAACAAAAAATGGGATCTATTTCTGTTAATGCCTAGAAATGCTTTAAGCTTTGAAGTAGTATCACCCTTAGCATCTAATTGTTGCAAGGAGTCATGCGTTTTTTTTTTTTGACCCTGATTCCTGAGGAAGATGATAGGAATTTCAGAACTTCCATTAACTTTGTCTTTGTAGAAGGAAATCAAAAGCATGTTTAATCTTGATCCTGATAAACACTTAAAATTTCTTGTCATGGTCTCATGATGTTTTAACACCTGATTGGTGGTATTGTTAGCATATGTTAAACTTAGATGTCAATTCTGCAACTGACCTGCCAAAGGCCACCTTTTTTAAGTCAAACTTGTTCGATTCGACCTAATACTAAGAGTCTGTTCGATCTAGCTTGTATTTGAATTCATCATCCGGAGTTCTAAACACGCACTCAATTCTTTCCTGGTTAACCTTGTTATTTTCCTTCGTCGTCTTCTTGACGTTATTCTCTCTTTGCACAAGAATGATTTTCTATCTGTTGTGCTTGTCTGTTATTGTTAGGAAGATCAGGGTTCTTTTCAGGCTCTTCCTGAGCATTCCACGTGCACCTAGCTTAACCTCAGCAATGGTCCGAACTCAGAAGCATTGCAGAATACCAGATAAAGGGAGCAGAATTGGCTTCAGTGACTACAATTCTTTTGTACTGATAACAGTAAGAAAGCCATTGGTTGGGTCGGCTGGAATGTTTTTTTTATTCCGATGAACTTTCTAATTTAGATGCAAACAGTATCCTGAAATATATTATATATATATATTATATATATATATATATATATATATGCAATCACTTTTCCTTTAAGGCAAGTGTTCCTACACCCGCTGAAATTCCGTAGCGTTGTGGCTTAACAATTTGGTTGATTCATTTTTATTTCCCGCAGCCATTTTCAAAGCTGTTGAAATACACGTCTTTCTGAAGTGATTTTGACAGTGTCTGGGTATATATAATACACATTTATCTACTAAATTTATATAAAGTATGTTTATTATATATCCAACTGTTAAAAGTGTACATTGTAACAAGCATCAAACATGTTTTATTGATATAATTGCATTTTTAACTATAATTTATGCGAAGGTAATTGAAAATCGAGTAGTTTTTATTTTTCGGTAGCATAATGCTAATATTCCATCTATTGAACATACACCGAGTAATTTGATCTCACTTTATATATTATATATTTCAATTTAGAGAATCTTCTTTGTCAGCAGATAAATATAATATTTATCATAAAACCAAATCCTCCTGTAACAATTTTTTTGAATAATATTTTAGATATTATTTCAATTTCAAATGCACTAAGGATGAAAAGAATTTTTTATTTCGTAAGAGGAAAATAATTTTGTGAAAGAAATTGATCGTGTTTGAAAACACAAGTTTCTTAGGGGCATTAAATAATGAATATATTATAGGTTTATTCCAAATGTTCCATGTTATTCATACCACCCTACTCATATATATATATATATATATATATATATATATATTATATATATATATATATATATATATATATATATATATATATATATATATATATATATATATATATATATATATATATATATTGATTATTCAGACTTTGATAATGATCTGATTCTGTAAAGTGGGAGTGAACAGGTGACCAACTTGAACGCAAATAATGGTTATGTTTAATGCATCAGTTTCATTTTCTTATTTTACGTTTATTTTTTCTTGTCCTTTGATGTGTTGACGTGGAACAGCATAGACTAATACTTCTATGTAACCCCGATATGGAATGCTTCACAAATTACACACATTGCTCTTCTACTGTCAATGACTCAACTTTCGACTTTATTTCAGTCACTGTGGGAGTATACTATATTAGTTACACCTGCTCATCTTCATTATCAGTTTTCATGTTAATTTATAATTATTTACAGTTTTATTATTTTACAAAAAAAATCGTTGTTAATGTCAGGTATTATTATAAATTATGATATTTCATTATAACGTTTGTCTATAGTCTGCCATCATATAAATTATATCATTAAAACGTGCTTTCTTTTTGTCATATTTTTCTTTTTAGTAGATTTCGTGTCATACTGAATTGCACATTGAAATATTAAGCCTATTCTTATTATGCATAAGATTATAGGATTGTCTATTAGTATTTATTTAATGGATAACTTGTAGAAGATAGCATTTGTGAAGGTCACTACTTTTGTTAAATGAAGGCTATACTTAAAGTTTCCAAGGAAAACAACTATATATACATCTGTGAGAATAAAACACGGCAATGCTAATTTCAAAACAAACCAAAAGCTAAAGACAAACCAAAAGCTAAAGATAATATGGAATTATGCATATGCAGTAAACTAATCCTAAATTATTTAAACCATAGATTAAAATAGCACAAAATTAGACGTTGTTACTTTTATTGGTGCTCTCTCTCTCTCTCTCTCTCTCTCTCTATATATATATATATATATATATATATATATATATGTATATATATATATATATATATATATATATATATATATATAACTAGAATTAAAGTTTTATCTAAAAGTAATGGTCTGCATAAAGTTTTTGTGATATTTAATTGCTGGGTAAATTTGAATTACTGAAACTCTAATTTTGACTTTATAAAGTTATATACTTCAAAAATAAAATTAAATACGCTTTATAATTTCAGTTGAAGATTGTTTAAATACTTGAGAGGGAAGTTCCTTACACAAGTAAAAATTAAAATATAAATCTCACACTTGAAAATTCTTTAAAAATGAAGACAATTTTTTATATTAAAAATATTTAATGGGAAATTATTACTTTTCTCAAGAAAAGAAATATGTAAAATGAGGTGGTGTATATATCTAAATGTATGTTGCGTCAGCTACTGTTATCTTTCACTCTTAATGTCTGTGACGTGAATGACAATCAAAACATTTTACTTTGTGTATAATTATTGCATGTGAACCACAGATTGTTCTTAAGTAGGTATGTTATAGTTCATTACTTTTAGGATTTTCCGTTTTTCAAGTCAATCTATTCAAACTTATAGGTAGAAAATTCTTGGTGTTATTATTTATAAAAAGCAGTCGTTTATCTTGTAATTTTATTATCAGCAATGATCTCTTATCAGCCATTTCAGGTAGCTGAACTAAACATTAATGATTTCTTACAAAGTTGTTCTGCATCAACCTTTGGTTACATCCATAATGATCTTAATACTCCAAATTCTCTCAGATCAAAGGGCCACCTTGTCCTACTTTGCTGACACATATACCATTAAGGATTTGAAGTCTTTCACAGAATTTATAACTTCAAAATTTTAAAGCAGTAACTGACAACTAGGGAAAAGGAAAAAGAAAAAAATGTCCTAAAAACATGAAAGTCAAAACGAAGACCTTCCCATTTAATGAAGCAGATAAACCAACTCTTTCCCCTTTTAAATTTTGTGTCATACCCTTTGTGCACTTCACAATTACCTAATTTCTTGAAGGTGCCATTTCAACCCCCACATAAAAACCGTACCCACTCCAGCAATACCTCTCTCATTTTATCTATACATATATATATTCCTTCACCCCAAAGATATCATTACATTGGAATTCTAAGAGGGATCTTCTACAATCAAGAAGAACCTGAAAAACCAACTAAGGGTGCATAAATTTAAATGGCTTGTGGGTGTTCATCAACAGCAGTGGCAGAAAAGATTTCATGGAACTCTGCAGTGTTTGTGGCACTAATGCTGCTGTTCAGTAGCTGCGAGTCAAACACAAGAGATTTCACGAATCAGATGTTTGAGGAGTGTGTCAACAACGGCAATTATAAGGTGTGTGATGAGATTTACGTGGTTCGTGAGGGAGAGACCCTTCAAACGATCAGTGAAAAATGTGGGGATCCTTATATTGTTGAAGAAAACCCACATATCCATGACCCTGACGATGTTTTCCCTGGCCTAGTTATCAAGATTAACCCCTTCAACTATAGACCATAAAATGTTCCATTGTCCGACAGTTTTTTCAACCTCACATTCTGCTGTGAGAAATTAAAGTTACAGGTCGTTGAAAAAGATTCTTATAATGTGACCTCTTACGGTCTTAATTTTCGTGTCAATGGATGCATAATACAGGAAGTCAAAGTGGTTGAGTTTCAATTTTTCTGAATATGAGATAACATATTGTAATGAAGTTTTTGTAAGAGATGTATTTAGCTTAAAATAGATATGTTTTTTAAGTGATATTTTATAATCGAAGGAACTTTGCAAATTAGGTGAAGTTAGAATTCCAATCTAGATTAATGATCTGTGTTCTTTGATCGTACTATAATTTAACATTAAAAGCTTCGAAATTTTGCCGCTAGACATCCCAACGATAATTATCTTTTTGTCCAATATTGTAACTACGAAACTTTAAAAAATAAGGGTTTTTCTTTTAAATTTTTTTCCTTTTCCTTGACTGGAAGGATTGGTATAATTGCTATTAACTTTAGATAAAATGATCCCACCCAACAATTAATATTATTAAAATTTATCTGGTCTTCTATCATTTGTCTTGGTTTTTAACAAACATAAGAACATGCATAGAAGTTAATGACAATAATAAAAACCACACATTTCTGGTTGATTTTTGTATACAAAATAAACCTATCTTATTGTCAGTATAGGGTGTTACTTCCTCCACCACCACATTTTTTTCCTTCACCTCCCCAATTCTATTACATATTTTTTGAATTACAAAACTAACCTTTTATAATTACAAAAATAACCTTTTTACTTTTTATTCCTAATTATTTACTCCTAAAATCTATCTTTCTACCCCTTCTCACCCACCTCCCAACCCTCTTATATTCTCACCCAAACTCCATCACATTCGTTTCTCATCTTCCATTTTTTCTCCATATCCGTTTTCTTCTTCCTTCAGCGGTTTGGCGGTGTATACTAATAACAATAAAGATCCTCAAAAATACATTATTAAAATACATCAAAATATATTCAAAAATAATATATCAAAAAATATAAATTATATTATTTAAATATCTTCAAAATTAATATAAAAAAATTGTAAAATATAACCGTATAATCTTTAAACGGATGTGAGCATCCGTCAACGGATGTGAGCATCCGTCAACGGATGTCAACATCCGTTTAAGGGAAAAATCCTGAGTTGCAAAAAACCAATTACATTCACTAGTACAGAAAGAGCTTTTAACGTCTGTTATTTTGGCCTTTTAACGTCAGATCCAAACCCGACGTCTATGTGGGTGACATTAATCAGACATCAGACTATATACACCAGACATTTATATAGACGTCAAACTGTATACACCAGATGTCTATATAGACGTCAGACTATATACACCCGACGTCTATATAGACGTCGGTCCGTATACACCAAACGTTTATATGGACATCGAATATAGATGTACCAGATGTTTATATAGACGTTAGATGTATCTGTGTCCGACGTCTATAGGCCTGGAACATTTTGACCACTGTAACTCATTGGACGTTTGTTTGCGCACTGACAGATGTCTATAGACGTCGGACATGACATTAACAGACATCTACGATTTTAAAAAAAAATAATAATTTATTTTTACAATAAAACCACTCCTGAAAAACAGAAAATTGTCCCAGAACAGTATACTATAATATATATTGTCCCAGAACAGTATACTATAATATATATATATATATATATATATATATATATATGCGTTTCAACTAAAGAAAGTTCTAATTAGTCTAAAAAACAACCCAATACCAAAACTATCAAAATATAAACTTAAACTAAACCTAAGTAATGTTCAACAACAAATATAAGTGTTCCTAGCTCCATCTTTGCAGAAGATAAGCTGTCCACTCCTGCCTTATCTGCCTAATTGTGTCCTTTGGTATAGGAGATGTACTCTTGAAGCGCTGCAAAATGAAGAAAGATTCAATATGGTTTCATATATGTTCAAAGATGAATTTGATTTTTAATGTATTAAAGGTATGCATTATTACCTCATTCCAGTCATCTGTAATGGCAGCTCGAATGATGGTCTTAATCCAAGACTTGACATAGAAAGCACATTCCCATGAATCTAGCTGCTTGTTACACTAAAATTATAAACTAAATAGTCAAGAATTGTGATCATTCAAGAACATAGAAAATGAATTAGAACTATAAATAACTTACAACCTTTGGATACAAAACTTGAACTAGTTGACTTCGGGATTTATCCATAACTCTATTTAGATTGAAAACACAAAGTAAAATTAATATAACTATATTTATGATAAAAATTTAAGGTCAACATGAAATTCAAAGTCATTTTTGGAGAAGCACTTACCCTTGAAGCATGCTTCTCAAGTCATTTTTCATCTTCCTGTGCAGCGAACAAAACCATATAATTTTACCTTGTTTGGGAATGATTCCCATCAACTTCTAGTGAGACCTATCATGAATCATAAATAGTTAGTAAACTAATTAAGTAAGCTTTAATGAACTTTTACATAAAACAAAATATACCCATCAATGTATGGCACAAAATATACGTCTCTATTTGACTCAACCATCCATGATTGCAAATAATATTGTTTGCTTTCAAGTGTGTTACCAGAAGCTTGAATGGTCTGAGGTTCAACAAATCCGTACATGGAAGATCGATCTTGGTCTACAACGATTGTGCCTATGTACCTAAAACAAAAAAGTTAAGTTGTTAGAAACTAGGAATCTAAGTAAAAATAATATGGAAGACAAAATTAACTATCTTACGTGCACCATAGTTGAAGGATGGAAATATTCAACATCCTGTCTCCCCCAATGATCTCCAATGCATCATTGAATGTGATATATAATGGCACATGGGGGGAGACCAAATACTCTCAAATCCCAGTATATTTCTAATGGTCCTCTCTTCAACCTGAGTAATCTTGTCATTAGCTTTGATAGAGGATCATCCTTCGCTTCAACCATCTCACCATCTTAATCTATGACTGGGTCATGCATCGACTGCTTCTAAGGACGTGTGAACTGAAGATAAGAATTTCAAAGTTATAAATAAATATTTTTAAATTTAACATACAAATACTAATAATAAAAATATTATACCTATGGAGTAGCAATGAGTGACATGATCAATGCTCTAGGCCAAGCTATAAATGATCCTATGGCCTCCCCCGCAAAATGAATTTCTGGAGTGGGTACAGGCACCTGAGCCTGGGGATCCCAAACCTCGTCAATCATCACACGCACGTGCTGGGGTAATATGGGAACACCATGAATAGTCTGCCCTCCCTCAAGTACTCGTCCAACAACCACAATGCGTGGGGGATCCCCATCAACCAACAGCTCATACTGACCACTATACTTAGTAGGTTCTACAGCAGAGCATGATCCTCTAGTGCTGACACGAGGTGTTGTGGGAGCTTCAATGGGCAACCCCACGGTGTCCTGCGTCATGGAATGCAGCTTCTCTTCAAGCGCTCTTTGTATTTCTTTTTGTTCTTGTAGCTGCTCCATGAATCGTTGCTCCATTGATCTCATGCTTTGGTTGAGTCTTTCCTCCCACTGAAGATCCATCTGCCTCAGTAAGTCCTGACTCGTTGTTCGAGTGTTTTTTTGCCTAGGGCCAAAGTAGTTACGAAGACCAATCGCCCCAAGAACTCCACGTACACGTCCTGGGTGCTCAGGCTTTCCAATGGCCATTGTTAGAATGTCGTCCCTACCTTGGCCAGCAAATGTTCCCTGAGTCTGTTGCTCAACCAACTCATCCTGCACATAAAAAAAACTTTGTTACTTAAAAGACATGCTATGATAAATACACAATCAAACAATGTTTAGAATTTGAACTTACAATTCTTTGTGAGACAAAGGGAGCCGAGGAAGATGTCATGTTCCCATCAGATTTAGTCCGAGCAACCTTCCACAGCTCGTACCTAGCAGGTCAGGTGCTAGGTCGGGGGACTCAAGCCCCAAGGCCTCCGCTCGACTCTTTCTAGTTTTCTTCACAAGTTTTGCACAACTACCTCGTTATAACAAGTGAGGTGCACCATTTAGCCTTTGCCTTTCTTGGGCACTTAACCTTTTACCCTATGAAACCATTTATATTCGTAAGTGTAAAATCATAATAAACTTCATGAAAGACTTTGTAGATGTTAAGACACATACCTTCCATTCCTCAGACTCTCTAAATGCACGAAACTGCATCCACTCCTCCTCTATGAAGGTATAATGCTGACATGGATTCTCATATTGTCTATCTCCAAAGACATATAGACGTGTCAGCCTTGTCTTGAAATCCCTCCACCTGATTGCTATATGCGATAACACTTTCTTTCTAATCTGTCCATTGTTTGGAATATCATAATGTTGCTGTTTAAAACAAAGAACATGTTAAATGACATAATAAGATCAATTTCAACATGTCTCCTCTACCCATCAACTCGTTCGGATGTCACATCTTCTAATCGTGTGACACCTCGACCACGGTTGGTGTGTCCTAATCCAGAGTCTGAGGTCGACTTACCTGAAAAATATATACAAGGTTAGTACTAATTCAAATATGATGAATAAAACTACATATAAAGTCATTACAAGAAATATACAAAAACCTATTCAGATATTGTTTTCTCCCAGATCCCTTCAGTGTGATCACTACGAATTGCGTGGATGTCATCGGCAACGTCATCAATTGAGTCTTCAATGGGTCTTGATGCAACAGATGTTGTCTCAAGTATATCAAGAAAATCTTCATCATCATATCCGTGCATGTTTTTTCCTTCCAAAACCACTAACCATTTTTTATTCGCTGGATCATTTATGTAGAATATTTGTCTTGCTTGACTAGCCATAATAAATGGTTCATCAGTGTAATTCATCTTGTTAAAGTCTACCAATGTGAAAACAAAGTCATCTGTCATAACACCATAATTTATATCAACCCATTTACACTTGAAAACTGGGACTCTAAAACTGACATAATCAACTTCCCATATTTCTTGTATTATTCCAAAATAACTCATGGATGTTGTGATTGGATTTTTGTCTTTAGAACTAGCAAAGTGCACAACCTCAGCTTGTAGTGTAACCCCACTATTTTGAACTCTACTTTTGTCATCTTCTACCTTTGTCTGAAAACAAATATTGTTTATATAGTACCCACCATATGTAATGACATATGTGTTTGGCCCACGAGATAACCTCAATAGACTTTCAGAAACATGTGGAGTCGCATAAATCTTTTTCTTAAACCATTGTAAGAAGGTTTTGACATGTTCATTAAGATGCCATTTTTCACTCATTCTTGGGTACAATGCCTTTATTTCATTAACGTGCTCAGAAATGTAAGGAATCACATCAACAATGTTGTTTAAGATGTACAAATGAGCTTGATCAACTTCTTTTCTACTAACACTTTGAATTATGACACCTCAAACACCCTTACCTTCACATTTTCCTTCATGTATGCTCTTGGGAAGACCCACTGGTTCACAACTTGGCATATAACTTGAAAAAATTCAATGGCTTCTTCTGCAACGTATCACTCTATCATTAAAGCTTCTGGTCGATCATGATTCTTGACATATCCCTTTAAGATCTTCATGTATCTTTCAACAGGGTACATCCACCTTAAGAAAACTGACCCACATATTCGAATTTCTGTGACTAGATGAACAATCAAATGAACCATGATACCAAAAAAAGAAGGTGGAAAATACATCTCCAATTCACATAGTAGTCTTTTTCCTTCATTTTCCAATTGATGTAAACCTGGAGGGCCAACAACTTTCTTGCAAATGAAATTAAAGAACAAAATCAGATGTGTCAGAATATCCCTAAACGAAGGAGGTAATATGCCTCGAATAACAACTGGTAACAACTGTTGTACCAATACATGACAATCGTGAGACTTTAAACCAACTAACTTTAACTCTTGCACAGGAACAAGGTTACTAATATTTGAATAATAACCTTGTGGAACCTTCACACTTCTTAAAGAGTTACAAAAACTTTGTTTTTCTTTTTTAGAAAGAGTGGGACAGGCTAGGGGCAGATAGGTGCGTCTTCCTATTGTTTGTGGATGTAACTCAGATCAGATTCCTATGTCAGCCAAATCCTGTTGTGCTTTTATTCTGTCTTTGCTCTTCCCTTTCACATTTAATAAAGTTCCGATGACACTGTCACAAACATTTTTTTCAACGTGCATCACATCAATACAATGTCTAACAACAAGTTTACACTAGTATGGAAGATTAAAAAATATTGAACGTTTCTTCCAAATGTTTCTTGTAAAGGTACTTTTATGATGTTTTCCAAACACAATTTCAATGTTTTTGACTTCGTTGTACACCTCTTCACCATTTCGGGGTCTGGACACAACCTCATCCTCAACACTTTCATTAAATGCTTTTTTCAATCTACGATAAGGGTGATTACAAGGAAGGAATTTCCGATGTCTTGTATATACCGTCTTCTGACCATGCTTCAATTGAAGGTAACTAGTGTTTTCTTCATAAATGGGACATGCAAAATGACCTTTAACACTATAACCGCTCAAGTTTCCATAGGCTGGGAAATCATTTATAGTGAAAAACAACATTACACGCAAACGAAAATTTTCTTCGACCCCTTCTTCCCACAACAATTTCAAATCATCAATTAAAGGTTTCAAGTAAACGTTAATGTCATTTTCAGGTTGTCTAGGACCCGATATCATCATGGACAACATCACATATTTTCTCTTCATGCACAACAAAGGAGAAATATTGTATACCATCAACATAACTGGCCATGAACTGTGTTTGCTACTTAGGTTCCCATCAGGATTCATACCATCAATTGCAAGTGCAAGTCTTAAGTTTTTTGGATCTGCACCAAATTCTGGAAATGTTTCATCGATCTTCTTCCATTGTGGTGAATTAGTTGGGTGTCGAAGAAGATTATCGCACTTTCTTTCGGCAACATGCCATTTAAGGTTCTTTGCATCTTCTTTAACAGAGAACATACGTTTGAAGCTAGGTATTGTAGGAAAATACCACATCACCTTAGCAGGTGCACCATCATTACCTTCATCACCATTGTTTATGTCAGATTTCTTTTTAAAACGGGGATAAACCACAAGTTGGACAATACTTTAGCGAAGCAAACTCCTTTATGTACAAAACACAATCATTAGGACAAGCATGTATCTTTTGATATTCAAGACCCATTGGGCATAAATTTTTTTTTGCCTCGTAATTACGAATAGGTAGAGCATTATTTTCTGGAAGCATCTCCTTCAACAACTCCAACAACTCTGTGAAACTTTTATCGGTCCATCCATTCCTTGCTTTTAAACTAAACAACTTCAAAGTTGCTGACATGCGTGTAAAGTTCAAGCATCCCGGGAACAATGGTTGCTCTGAATCATTTATAAGAGAATCATACAAATTAGCTCTTCCAAAATTATCTTCACCAACATCACGTATCATGTCCTCTAAATGATCACTCATCCATTCTTCCACATAATCCGTTCCTCGTGACGTGGTAGGTTGGTCTAGTACTTCTCCATGCCAAGTCCAAACGGTATAAGTTCTCATTATGCCGAACATGAATAGATGGTCACACACATTGCCTAAGTCTTGCCGTATTTGACTAAGACAACGAACATAAGGACAAAAATATGTCCCGTTCATAGACTTTGCATTTTGTTGAACATATTGCAAGAACACCGAAACACCCTTCTCATATTCTTCACCGATGCGACGTTTATTCATCCAGCTTCAATCCATATTATGTTTGTAACATACTTCATCGGTTTCAATTTTTTAACTCTCACAAGGTTAGGCCTTACCCATTCAGAAAAATTATTTTTCATAATTTGCTAAGTCACGTGCAAAGAAGTCTAACATGATAAATTTGATAAAATTTCGACAGCATTTCGCATTGGTCTCTGAAATACACGAAATGAGAGTGGTCACAGATGACCACAATCAAATATGCATCCCGAGAACAACACAAATAATTTGAACCAAAATTTTATCAATCTTATCCATAAACTCCAATGTACATGTTATAGCAAATTATGAAAAATAATTTTCCCAAACTGTCCAATCGGACAATTCAAAATTTAATACAAACAATTAAAAGATTAATCGTTTGTGTTAAATTTCAAACGGGAACTAAGTTTCATTCAATGATTTGATACTTATAATCTAACACAACAAAACTTAATCACATGCATATTTAAAAGCCAATAACATATGCATACCTAAAAGCCAATAACATGCATACAAAAAAGCCAATAATATGCATACAAAATCCAATAACACCATACACAAAAAGTTTTCAACAAGTAAGCTAACCTTCTTAGCAGATTAAAAACTCAACGAAGGGAAATGGTGGAGTGCACGCCCAAAACTGTAGGCCAAAAAGGGTCAAAAATGCCGCCCAAGAACACGCCCAAAACTGCACCAAAATGCAACGAAAACACATTTCAATCGGTTCAAATGAAAGATATTTAATCAAAGAGTAATTTAATTGGAGTAAAAGTAAATTTAAACAATCCAAAAGAAAGAAAACGCACCTCGAAATGCAATGCCAGAGAGAATACACGAGAGGAAGACGATGAATAGTGAGTGTAACTCCCCGCGGGTTCACGTTTTCCTGTATAAAAGGCAATAGAGGTCGGGCGCTGTGAGGGATCGACGTCTATAATAGTCTAGACGTCGGAGCCCTCACTAATATGACATCTTTCTGATTTAAAAATTAATATTCGCGGTGCATATAGACGTTAGTTAGGAGGGTCACCGACGTCTAGGTTAACCTTTCACCTACCCTCTCAGCCATATAGACATCCGTTACCGGGGGGCCGACATCTATAATCGTATATAGATGTCGGGGCAACGGGATCCGACGTCTATATGGCAGAAAAAAATGACTTTTCACCTACCTGTCAAACATATAGACATCTGTTAAGGGGGACCCAGACGTCTATAATATTATAGACGTCGAGCCCCCCTTAACAAACGTCCATATGTCCAACTTATTTATGAAAATGTCATTGGTCAATAATTTACGTAGGTTAGGAGGGTGCCCGACGTCTAGGGGTGACGTTAAAGCCCAATTCTGCACTAGTGATTCAAAATTTAAAGACGCATGACATGGCTTATGAATATAAGATTAGAATGCAGTCATGATACTTGAATGGTACTTTGCAAGTCTCACTAAATTTCATTAGCAAAAAACATTGGAGTGAGTTAAATTTGAAAATTTTGATTAAAGTGGTTCTCTCCACTAATGAGTAATGATACAATGTAGTATTAAACTGAGCACTTTATTTATAATTCTAATTACTCCCCACATATCCCCTATTTTTCCCTAGGGAAACAAGTAAAATAAAAACCAGAATAAATTTCTATACATACCTTGCAAGTCAAATATTGATTTAGTAAACTTGTTTGATTGAGAATTAATGAGCTTAAGGTTATCTTCATGCTATTTGATAATCTTAGATCTCTCTCTCATGTCATCGTTTAGATTCAGCTGAAACAACAAAAGAAAATGACATGGAAAAATATTAACACCATCAAAACTGTAAAGCACTAAAACAATTAAAACATTTAAGCTACATAGTAATATTAACATGAAGTCATCCACAACATTTCAGAGTTTTCACAACCATAGTTGCAGCCAATTAACCTCAACATTTTTAGAACTTTTCACAACTATAATTGTGGATGAACAACCCACTACCTCAAGGTTTTTGGAGCTTATGCGCCGTAATTGCAGCGAGTTAAGTAGGATCTATTCACATAGAGTTCTCTTATAATTCAATAGATCGTGGAGAACCAGTAACCACCATTCGTACACACCCAAATTGGGTCTCCCAAAATCCCTCATTATGTAGGGATTTATAGAATCTGAACCTATGATTTAAAAATTGATGAGTAAAATGGACTAAACTGTAATAATAGAAAAACTGTTAACCATTGAAGAACCTGCATACGAAAATCATGAACAACGGAGATGAGGGGCACGAGTTGAAGATGACGATCGATCTACGTCTGACCATGGCGGAACTGATTCACTACGCTCCAACCCATGGCAAGCATGTAAATGTAACTTTTGTCTTTGCAACTTTCCACCAATTCAACCGCTTTCCGTAGAGCCTCTTGGAGACCATCCCACGGTTCCTTTGTTTCCAGCAGTCGTGCCACCTTAATCGACTCTAGCGTCGCCAGCAGGTTCCCTTTCATCCTCACCTACTCCACCAAGCGCTCGTAGTTCCTGCTGTGCGCATTGGCGTTATCACCGCTCTAGCCACCCTCATTGCGCTCAACCCTAGAACCTGCACTAGGTCCTCCATCTTCAATTCTGTGTTTGCTGTTCTTGTTTCTGTTTGTATATGGTGTAGAGAGACAATGAAAATCCTGAGAGAAGCTTTGAAAATCCAGAGAGACAATGAAAAAACCATACCTTATTGTCGAGCGAACCAATCGTCGTGCAAGCCTTATCGGAGCATCCCATCACTAGTAGACCTTTGCGCCCGTTAGCCATTAGCATCACACACCATCCTTGCACAACATTATCATCGCGCCAACCTTCTACCATTGTGAGCCTTTACACGAGATGCATCTCAAATCATGAGCATCAGTGCACCTTAACGTGCCCAAGCGTCCTTGCGAGAAAAGTGGTGCTCAACGCCCCAAATGGGGCCAAGTAGGCGCCCTTGCGAGACCTCCAACGTTGAGGATCCCTAGAGAGGGAAACCAAGCGTGGTTGCGTGACAACCAACGCCTATGGCCCCAGAAAAGGGCAACCAGGCGCCCTGCGCCTTCTTCAGCCTTCTTTCCCGATGCTTTTGCTATCCCTCCTGGGTTCTAACTCCTTGATACTTTTGTTCCTCTTCCAATCATACCAATAACCTACAAATTTGAGGGAATTAGTGATATAAATCATTAAGTATAACTTATATTCACTTATTCACCAAATTCAACAAAAACAAAAGTTTAAGCAAGCTTCAAAGTAAAAAAGGGTCAATTTAGTATCATAATTGCATCACAGATAACGGTAAATTTAACCGTTATCAATGTCCCACGTAAAGAGAAGAGGGAGGAGGAGTTCACAAGTCTCAAAATAGGGAAAAAGCATGTGGCATATCATTAGCCACCTAAGAAAAAAATTAACGTCGTTAGACATAGAGGATTAAATCTAGGACTTTGTAAAAGGAGATGGAAGAAAATAGATCAAAGTTTCAGAGAGGGACGAAAACCAAAATCATGTGATAGTTTAAGGACTAAAAACATATTTAACCCATTAATAAAAGACTTATGAAATAACATAAGATATTATTTAACAAAACATGTAAATTTGAAATTCATACATAATTTATGGATTAATCATATGTATATTCCCTTATTGTGATCTTCTCGAATTGCATGTATCGTCAACTAAATGGTTGTCATAAAAAATTATCATAATTTTAAACATTTATTGTTTTGCAGAGTGACATACCAATGATCAAACATAGGATTCTTGACATAAAAAACTTGAGATGCTTGATGTGCCATGATAAAGGGTTTGTCTCGATAACCCACCTTTCAAAAATCAACTAGAGTCATACCTAATTCATCCATTTTCGCACCACTCTTGTTGTCAAACCATTTACATTTAAACACTAAAATAAAAAAAAATAGTGTAATCAACCTCCCATATGTCTTCTATTATACCATAATATATCATTGACCTAAATACATGATTTTGATCTTTGGATGTGAAAAATTGTAGCGACTCAACTTCTAGACTGACTCCACTATTTTGTATTGTGCTTTTATCATCCAAAGATTTCGTATAAAATGTGCAATTATTAATTTCGTAACCTATACAACATACGACATCAAACTTTATTCCATTTGCTAACCACAATAGAATCTTAGAGGAATATGCATTTTTTAAAACCTATAATTTAAACCATGACATGGATGTTTTGTTATGCTCCATCAATTAACATTTCTTTGATTGTCTCGAACTGTTGTCCTTCACAAGGTTTTTGTGTGCTTCTAAAAAAGGGATCACCTCATCTATGTTCTTCAATATGTACATATGTGGTTGCAACATTTTTTCGCGATCTTTGGTCACCACATTAACACATCTGATTACTTGTAAAACATCTATTTAACAACTCCTATCGAGTTTGCTTTAGTCATGTAATCTGAACAAAACTCGATAATTTATTCAATAATATACCTTTCAATCATTGAAGCTTCTGAACAATATTGATTTTTGGCGTACCCTTTCAAAATCTTCATATAACATTAAATATGATATATCCTTCTTAATATACTGGTCCACAACACTTATTTTTTTGACCAAATGAACAAACAAATATATTATGATGTCGGGCGCAGGGAGGGGGGGAGGGAGGGAGGGGAGGGTTGCGGGGAGGGGGAACATATCCAGCTGATACAAGTTGGTAACAATCTCGCCTTGAAGTTCATCTAACTTTACATGATTAATGACTTTACTACAATATGACGAGAAAAATAAGCACAAACGAGTTATGGTTTGCCTAACATTTTTGGGAAAAATTCCCCGAACAGCCATTGGTAACAATTGTTACATTAAGATGTGACAATCATGAGACTTCATTCTAACAGGCTTTAAGGCCTACATCGACACTAAACTCTTAATATTTGAAGAGTATCCTTGTTGTACCTTGACACTCTTTAGACAAAGGAAAAAAATTATTTTCTCTTGTCTGGACATTGTGTAACATGCGGAGGGAAAATAAGTACATTTACCAACCTCCCCTGGTGCCAAGTCTTCTTGAGTCTTCATGTCAACCATATTCAAACGAGAATTGACTTCATCTTTTGTCTTTTCCTGAATGTTGAGAAGTGTATCAATGAAGCTATCACACACATTCTTCTTTACATGCATTACATCTATGCAATGTCTAATATCTATCTTTGACCAATATGGAAGATCGAAGAATATATATTTTTTCTTCCAAGGGCTTGTTGTAGATGACTTCTTCGATGTTTTCCCAAATACATGATGTATTCTTTTAACTTTTTCATGAATTTGAAGGCCAGTCAAAGGAATTTGGGCATCGTCATTCTTTTGATGTCCATTGAATGCTTTATTTAATCTTTAATATGGATGATTAGATTGTAAAAATCTTCAATGACGCATATACATTTTCTTCCTTCTATGTTTCAATTGATGAACTGTAGTGTTTTCTTCACATATAGGACATGCTTTATGACCCTTGACATTGTACCCTAACAAATTGTCGTAAGCTGAGAAGTCATTAGTGGTACAAAATAACATTGCATGCATCACACAAGTTTCAGATGCGAAGGCATCAAATATTTCAACCCCATGAGTGTACAACAACTTCAACTCTTCAACTAGTGGACTGAGATAAACATCTATATCATTTTCAGGCTGCCTTGGACCGGATGTCATCATAGACAACATCATGTACTTTCTCTTGATGCAAAATCCAAGAGATAAGTTGTAAATTACCAATATAACGGGCTAACAACTGTGGTTGGTACTTAAATTACCAAATCGATTCATACCATCAATAGTTAAACCAAGCCAAAGACTTCTACATTCTTGATTGAATTGGGGGAATTCAAGTTCAATATTTTCCCATTGCATTGATTCAGTTTGATGATGAAGTAGTCTAACAGTTGTTGTCTCACCTGTATACCATCTAAGGTTTTTAGCATCGTTTGGATTCGCAAACAAATGCTGAAATCTGGTCACGATTGGAAGATACCAAACTACTTTCAAAGAGGAATAATCCTTTTCTATCTAACCACTTTCTTCATTGTTATTTTTTTTGGCTTGTATTAAGATAACCCACATTTCAGATATTTTTTCAGACCTTCAAAGTCTTTCCTATATAATATCCAATCATTCAACAAGCATGTATTTTCCATATCCATCGAACAAAGAATTTTCTTTGCATCATAATTACTAGTGAGTAGTGTATTTCTATTTGGCAGCATTTCTTTCAACAATGATAATAATTCCGGGAAAGTCTTATCGGTCCATCTATTGCTAACCTTTAAATTCATAAATCTTAACATCGCTAACAAACGTGTAAACTTAGTTAAACCGATGTATAGAAAATTTTTTGCATTAGTAAACATCATCTCATATACATGTACTTGAGCAAAAGCTTTTGCACCAAACATTTGCATATCATGTCCTCTATTATTCAACCTTATGCTAAATAACTACGTGACCTTTTATTAGACACATAAATAATTCATCAAAATCATATATCAATTATGGAAAACCTCATTTAGAATCTTAGAAAATTATAAAACTTTTACAAAAGTAAATATCAAAGTTTATAATTAAGAAACACATTTAACCCAGTCAAATTTTGAAATGTCATATAACTAGTTGAAACACAATTCACTAGTACAAAAATTGCGTACAACGTCGAATTTTGGGCTTTTAACGGTGAATTCGCGAACGACGTCATATCAAGAGACGTTAAATTTACGTCGAATTTAAAAAATTTGACATTAAATTAACGTCGAATTTTGTTAATATACACCGTAAACTTAATGTCAAATTTTGTCAATAATCGACGTTAATCAATTTTTTTTGTTTTTTTTAATTAATTATGATCTTGTTTACAACTCTATGAGACCTGAAAAGCAAAAAAAAAAAAACAAATTTCAGTGTTTGGTATTTTATAAAGCATGAACTATGAACATGTAGTGTAGTATCAACAACAAACAATAATAACCAACACCAAACAAGTTCAATTAAACAACAACAAATAAGTTTAACCAAAAAACAACAACAAACATGTTCAACAAAAAAAAAACAACAAACAAGTTCAACACATAAGTTCTTCAAAACGAAAACAAAAACTAACCTTCAAAAGGTGGGTTCATCGGAATAAAGTTTCGTCACTAGTGAGAGAGAAAACAGAATGCGGCTATGAAGGAGAAAAACACGAAAATAATCGGTTAAAACAAACAAAAATCATACATAAAGTAGTTAATTAACATGCATTTGTATCAAATGAAAGAAATATTACATATGATGCTCGTCAAACTTCGTTCGAGAAAAGTTTGAGAAGAGAAGAGGGTATCGTGCTAAGATAAAGTGAATGAATTTTCAATCTCCCGCTCAAATTTTTATTAAATTCACTAACCTTTTTACGTCGAATTTAAAGGGCATTTGATGTTTTATATTCTTTTACGTCGAATTACAATTCTAAACGACGTTTAATAATTGCATCTATTTACAAAAATGTCACCACTCATTTTTAACGTTGGTTATTCAGTGGTTGGACGTTGAACGCGTGACGTTATATGCTATTTTTGTACTAGTGATTTGGAGATAAAAATGCATCCTTGCCATTCTGGCACATATTTTAAAACATTGACCATTTAAAGAAATTGCACATGCGTAGCACAGTTGCCTTGGGAATTACCAGGTGTGCAATCAATTTGACACTAGTGCAAAATAGGGATAAGAACACGGGTCATACGTCTTGATTTTTAGAAAACCGAAACATATGTAAAGGCGGTGGCATTTTCACAATTTCGACGAACTTATATGTCTCGGTTGTAGAAAAATCGAAGCATAAAAACCAAATTAACTCGGTTAAAAAAAAATCGAGACCTAATGTTTTGCCACGTCCCACCTAAAACTGGTTAATTTTTTGAAATTGCCCTACTACCTCGATTCTCTAACCCAACCGAGGCATAAACGTTCCGAATACCTCGGTCCTCTAACCCGAGGCATAAACGTTCCGAAATCCAAAAGGGTCATTTACCCTAATTTCATTTTGAAGACTTGGGTATCCTCCACTCTTTTCTCTCCTCATCATGCGAAATCCAGAAGCAGCTTAACGTTGGCGGTGAGTGCGGCGAGGCATGGCGAGGTGGCGGCAAGGCATGGTGAGGTCGCGGCGAGGTCGCAGCAAGGCGGCGGCGAGATCTCTTCTTCCCTTCTTTCTTTTCAGGTTCAGATGCGATTTCACGTAGGGAGGGGCGGCCGGCACGACTTCGTCTCTGCGGCGTGACGGTCCTTGTTCGTGGAGGTGGCAGTAGGGAGTCGATTCGATTTGGGGCTTGGCGTTGGCGATTCGATTTAGGGTTTCGATTTGGGGCTTGGCGACACTGTGGGAGGCGCGACTCAGGCTTCGTTTGCGGCGGCTGGCGGCTGGCAGTGGATCTTGCCTTCGTAGGGGATGGACCGACAAGGGCAAGGTGATGGAACAACAAAGGCGCGACGATGGACCAACAAGGGCGAGCTGATGGTGCGGCGGCGATGGTGCGACGAGGGTTTTGTTGGCAGCAAGGGTTTCGTTTTTGGCAGTGAGGGGTTCTGCGTTTTTGGGTTCTCTGCCTTCAGTTTCAAAACTCATCATTCAATTTTATTTTTGTAGATTTTGCTTGCAATATGGAATGCGTTGGAGTGATGAGAAGGGGCGACAGAAGGCATCACGGAGGAAGCCATGGAAGCTTTGGAGATCCTGCAGGAAGCACTGAAGGAGAAGAGGTTCTTTGAAGGAGAGAGCATAGGATTGGTAGATATTGCTGCCAATTTCATTGGATATTGGGTTGAAATATTGCAGGAAATTGTTTGCCAAGTTATTGCTGGCAAGATATTGGGTTGAGATATTGCTGCCAAGTTAAGCTAAGAGTTTGTGAATCGTCTGTCATCAAAGAGGGCCTGCCTCCCAGAGATGAATTGTTTGTTGTCTTCAAAGCTTGTGTAACCACTCTCTGGACGCACTTCTGCTTCCCCATGCTCCACAAGGTGTGGCCAAAAAAATAAATAAATAATTGCATTATTATGATTCCTCGTGGAAAATATATAATTGCAATAAGCTGTTGAACTATATAATCTAATGAAAAATAAAATATTTATTAACTTTTCTGTGCAAAAAAAATAAAATTAAACCTGTGTTTTTAAACATGTGATTAGAATGAAGAATATTTAAAATAGAGCGAGGCAGCATGAGATTCTAGTCTTGTGAACTCTCCGTGTTTTTCAGCACCCAAACGACAGATCAAACCTCAAAAAGCTTCATTGAATTCTATATCAGTTTCAAAATTCCGAAATTCCACGTGTTGCCCACTTCTTTCTCCTTTCACTATAAAAAGCCATTCGATTTCATCATCACCATCAAACACTCCTTTTAACTTCACAACAAAATTGAAATACCTCATTCTATGATGAACTCACACAACCAACAGCTTTCCCTCTTATCTCTTTCTCTAGCACTGCTACTTCTCTCAGGTATATATATGCATGCATCATTACGCCACTTCATTCAATAGTTGTTCTTCACCCCTTAATGTTTTTATTCAAAATTATGTAATAGGTTTGAGAGTTGAGGCTAGGTTGCAACATCATGCGACCAGTTACCAAAAATTGTTTGTTTTTGGCGACTCCTATGTGGATACCGGAAACACGAGAATAGATCAACCTGGGTCGTGGAAAAACCCTTACGGCATAACTTTCCCCGGAAAACCTGCCGGAAGATTCTCGGACGGTAGAGTTCTAACAGACTACATTGGTAAGTCTTCCTCTCTTTCTCTCTCTTCATTCTGTCACTTAACACTGAAAAGTGCACGTTTTTTTTCTTTCATTTTATTTACTTTTCTTCTCTTTAACCAAAAAAGCTGCATCTTTCGAATTCAGATGCTTTGATCAATTCTTTTGTGGAATAAATTAGCAAATTTCTTGTCCAGAGTCTAAAATTAGAGTCGAAAAAATATAGGTTAAAATTCTCGAATTAATTTAGTTTATGGGTTTTAGTTAGATTGGATTTAAAAAATTGTAAATTTTAATACGGATAAAAAATAAACCTAGTCCATTACGAATTCAGTTAAACCATTAATCAGTTTTGAGAAATTAATCTAAAATTGCTTCCCGAGAGATACAGGATGAAGAAAAGATAGAAATTAAGAATATAATATTGGTGACGTGAAAAATAGTAGTATAATAAAAAATGAATTTAAGAAAAATGAGAATTGATTATATTTTGGTTGAAAGGGTGGGGTTCGTTTTTTTTCGTTAGCTTGCCTCTTTATCTTTCTTGTGTTATTGTCTATAAGATTTTTGATATATATATTTGACTCTGCTCAAGGCATGGTGCATTATTGAATAGTTTTAAAACACCACAAAAGTTGCATCGTTGTTGGTGCTGTCTTCTTTCTAAGAGAATGTTCATTATTATAAATCATGTTTCACCTTCCAAACCTACTATTCTTCCATCACATTTGTTTTCCACAAATTATAAATAAAACATTGTTTTATGTCAGAAATAATAAGTTGTTTTTTCATTGCAAAGCTAAAATGTCACTTATAATATATGGATGATCTTAAATAAAAGCAATTCGAATACTTTTTATTTTTCAAATCAAGATTTTCAAGTTAGATACATTAATTAAATTATCTTTGTAAAATACATTGGTTTTGTGGAAAATGTTTTCACAAAATATATTAAAAACAAAAATTTATGCATTATATTAAATTGAAACAGGTTTTCTAAAAGCTTAATTTACTAATTTTAAGAGAATCTGCTACAAACTTAGTTAAAACAGGGTTAAATTGTAAATGACTAGATATTAAAATATGGTAAACCGTAGAAAAGAGTTAAAAATGAAATAGAAAGAAGGATTAACATTTAAAAAAATCGAAGTGAAGAAAATTATAAGAAATATAAATTATAATGGATAAACAATGAATTTGAACAAAATTATAGAGGGCACGTGATCAACAATATGAGTGCTATCACATTTGTTGATATATATATATATATATATATATATATATATATATATATATATATATATATATATATATATATACACACACACACGTATATATATTGCTATAATTTTAAGTAGCAGTTAAGTCATTGTTTATTTTGCACAAAAACTTGCATTATATTTGAATGGCGGTCCATTTTGTTCCTTTTGTGAAGATAATAGTTTTAACTCGTCTATATTACTCATTTGACAATAAATAAATAAATAAATAAATAATCCCTTCTTCCATTCATTTTGACAAATATGGTTGATGTTTAACTTTTTATGTGTTTTTCTCCATACGTATGTTAATAAATAACATAATAATTTCTTATACGTACGAATATATATTCTCCTCTCTCTCTTTATTCCCAATTTCTTGTTCCTTTGGTGTAACAAAAAAATTCTTCTTTACCTAACTTCATACTCATTACATTTACTCAGAAAAAGTACATCAACAATTTCATTTTATTCCTGCTCTGATAAAAAGTCTCAACCAATGGTTTTACTTTCTCAGGATAATTGAACATAATCTATTCTTCTGCGCTATTTTGTAGATTTTGGAATCATTGAGATTCTAACGTAAATCAGATGATAGCATATTTCCTTATTTTTTTATCCATTATAAATTATCCGTAAAATGTACAGCTAATAATTTATTGAAAAAAAGAATGTAGCTAAGATTTCTCATTCAGAACGAGTCTTATCAGATAAAATAATTACGCTTGGCTTTTTGCATATCAATAATTTAGTTCTAGCTGGACGGGCCCTGTCCGTAAAAGCAAGAGAATCATTATTCATTTATTTATTTCTTTGTTACCAGAATCATGCCAGATTGTTTTATAGTTTGTTATTTATGGGATATGACATCAATCAATTGATCTCACACTTTTTCTCTTTGGTATATCACTTAGTACAAGTAATTGTATATTTCATTAACTAAATGAAACTGTATGTTCTGGTGCAGCTAAGTTTTTGGGACTCAAATCGCCTCTTCCCTACAAATTTAGGAAATTGATTCCACAAAATTTGAAATACGGGATGAACTTTGCATATGGTGGTACTGGCGTGTTTGACACATCCTCCAAAAACCCAAACATGACAATCCAAATCGATTTCTTCAAGCAGTTGCTCAAAGAGAATGTGTACACAGCTTCAGACCTCAGCAAATCTGTAGCACTTGTCTCTGTCGCAGGAAACGATTACAATTTCTACTTGGCAAGAAATGGCTCTATTCAGGTAAAGCTAAGTCCAATGTATACATTAGAAGAACCTTACAAGAATGTTAACATCGTATTCTTCTTCAACGACAACTAATGTGCTAAAATCTTCTAGTTATTAAGATTCACTTTTCATGGAATGCATGTAGGGTTTTCCCTCTTTCATCGCCTCGGTGGTTAATCAAACTGCAACGAACTTGCTTCGCATCCAAAGTCTGGGAGTAAAGAAAATTGTTGTGGATGGTCTACAGCCACTTGGATGTCTTCCTGGAAGCACAGCTTCATTATCATTCCAAAAATGTAACAGTACCTTCAACGACCTCGTACTGCTCCACAACAACTTGTTGAACCAAGCTGTGACTAGGTTGAATCAACAAACCAAGAAGCAAACAACATTCATCGTTCTTGATCTTTACGACAGTTTCTTGTCGGTGCTGAACCACCCATCTAGCAATAATATCAAGGACGCCTTCAAGCCTTGTTGCGTTGGTATAATTAGCCAATATTTTTGTGGAAGTGTGGATGAAAACAATGTCAAGAAATATAAGGTCTGTGATCATCCCAAATCAGCTTTCTTTTGGGACCTTCTGCATCCCACTCAAGCTGGTTGGCTTGCCGTGTACAACGAGTTGCAAACCACAAAAGCTCTTCAACAAATCCGATACTGAAGAGTTTGCTGTAATGATGCACCCTCATTTCATTTATCAATTTATCCGCAAATTGTGTTTTGTTTGTATTTTATTCAAAAATTTGCATGGGTGAAATGTTTAAATAGACTGTTCTTTTTTGTGACAAATAATTCTGTAAGTTGATGAATATGTTGTTTAGATTAATAATTTGTATGGATTTTCAATTATGTGTTCAAGTAATTTAAATAGCAAAAAACTGAATTTATAATACATCCAAATTTTTATGATAAAGTATTGCGATAGAATATCTTACATATTTAGAAGGCGAATTGAGGTAACACTAGCTAGTAAATTATTTGATAGAAATTCTGGATTTAAAAGTTTAATATTAAAGAGATTTTATGCAAAAAAAGAAATAATTGAGGAAAGTAAACCAATTTTTTTTAGCATATCTCAATCGAGAATTTTAATATAATTTAATATTTAAATTCACTATATATATATATATATATATATATATATATATATATATATATATATATATATATATATATATATGTCAATTTATGTCAGTCCGAGAGGTGAATTGGTTTGTCAAAATTTAATGTTTTTTTAATAGTTATAGCTGTTTTTAGAACTTTAATTATCAAAGAAATAGACGAGAATAAAGTAAAAGAATAGAAGAAAATTATACTAATTCAACTGTAAACGAGTTTATATTTAGTCATCTTCAACAACCACTAGTGCAGTAAAAGGAAACGACAACGGTTATTTTCACTTATCCACATCAGTTTTGCAACCGAGGTATATACAAGCGAGGAAAAAAGTCTACCACTTTTTGCCTCGATTCTGAACCGAGGCAAAAAGATGTATGCTTTTGCCTCGGTTGCTGGTGAACCGAGGTAGTAGAGGGGTCTTATGCCTAGGTTTTGAGTTGAACTGAGGCAGTAGAAGAAGGGCTGAAACGTTAGAAGCCTTTTAGAGATAGTTTCGTTAAATAGAGTAAAATTAGTCGAGAATTGCGTATACTCAGAGGCTGGAGGAAGTACTTTGATTTTTACAAGAATTTTAGAATAAGAGAAAGAACAAATGTGAACCTCATAAGATTCCTTATTTCTTTCTTTGCCCATTTTCATGCCATCTCCCTAGGATTATGCTTGCCACATCCATTACTATACCGGTAGTCTCCTAGCATATAAGATCACAGAACGCAGTTCATAAAATAAAATAACTTTGAATCAAGAAACTGTTTCAAGGCAATGTAGAAGAAATATTACAAGCTGCAGTTTTGTTGTGCGTATCTAATGAATAAATTAAGAAAACATCCATCCAGAAAGTATCAATAATCACTAGCCCAAAGCTTTCTATAATTCAACAATATATCATATAGGTAAACAGAGAGAATACAAAGGTATGATTGCCTCTACAGTTCCTTCTTAACGTTTCAGCCTCCATTCTCACATTGGACCACCACCCAACAACCGTGCTACCTTTATTGGACCACCACAGGCCACCACGCGAAGTCTTCTTCTTCAACGCGTCACAGCCACCATGGCATTCTCTAGAATCACGCCGCTATCCATTGAAACCTGCAAGAAATAGAAACCAAGCCAGAGAACCAGGATGCCGCCACGACTACTGCCACCCATAACCACGCTTCTCGCACATCATCAGCAACCACATTGTGTTGCGTCGTGCCGCCGCCATTAGCAATCGTGCCACAACACCTCGCGAGATCCATAAGGCCGCCGCCATGACCACTGCGAGAGCTCTCTCTCTCCTTCGCACAACCTGCAATCAGAAAGGCAACTAGCAGATCGTGCCACCACCGCCTTCGAAGTAGCCACTGCCAGCGTCAACGCAAATCGTGACAGCCTCCTTTCATCGTTGCAGAGAACTCGTGGCAGAGCATAACAGTTTCCCCCAATCTTCACCCCGCCGTCATGAAATCCTAATTCACACCACCACCATTAACATCAGAAAAACCTCAATCGCAAGTTGTCGCAATCACCTTCTTCACCAGAAACCTCCATTGACGCACCATCACGAAGCTTCGTTCATCACCACCTAGCCCCGCTGCCAACCTCAATGTTCGTCTCCATGGCGCAACCCCATTCAATCTCCATGGCCGCCGCTCATCAGCAACCTCACTTCACTCCCAACGGCCACCGCTTGCTCTTCCCTCCAGAGGCGACGCACTCGCAGGCGAGGTGGAAGCCACGCTCACAGCCGTCGCACACGACGAGGTGGTGGCTCCCGGCGGTGGGGTTTTGGTGAACAAAGACACTAGTGCAAAAGCAACATATAACGTCACGCGTTCAACGTCGAACTCACTACAAAAAAGAAGGGCATTACCGAAGGCCACAATCCCTCGGAAACAATCGTAAACCGTCGGTGATGACCTTTTACAGACAGCTTATCGACGGCCGAAACACCATCGGTAAATCTGTTGTCGCTAACATTTACCGAGGGCTTTTGCCCCTCTGTAACCCTTCGGTAATTACCGAGGGACAAAAGCCTTCGGTAATTACCAAGGGGCAAAGGCCTTCGGTAACACCAACATATACTATTCACGTATCCCACCTCAAGAAATTACAGCAAATGGCCCAGTGCACATTTATCTTCATTATCCAATACAAGAATTTCATAAGAAATTTTGTCGTTTTCTACTTAATCTACCTAATGATTGTATACATTAAATGTCAATTAAAATTATAGATGTAAAATTAAGCAGCACCTTTAATAATACAAGACAATACAAATAAAAGAAAAATATTTTTTATTTTTAGGATTCCCGACAAGGATTGACCTTGCTCCTACGTATTCTCATGTGATAAATCAGGGGTACGTAGTTCTTTTTAAAATAAGTTTGGAAAGATATTTGAGAAATTGATTTAGGAAATTGTTTGGAAGATTATTTTGGATTTTTAGGCAGTGAACCTGACAAGGATTGATCTTGCTCTAACGTATCTTCATTTTTTATGGAGAATTAAGGATCACGTAGTTCTAGCTCAGATTGAATGTATGAGAGTTTGATATTTTTTAATTTTTTGATGTTTTGTATGTTTTTGGTATTTTGATATAATACTTAGATTTTGCGTAATGAGCACTAGGTTGATGCATACGATCGCACGAGTACTCATACGGTTTTTTGTTTGTTTTTATTGTTTTGCGTAGTGAGCATTAGGCTGATGCATACGATCGTACGAGTACTATACTACTTTTTTGTTTATTTTTATATTTTGGGTAATGAGTACTAGGCTGATGCATACGATCGCACGAGTACTCATATGACTTTTTTTTGTTTATTTTTATATTTTGGGTAATGAGTACTAGGCTGATGCGTACGATCGCACAAGTACTCATACCGCTATTTATATTATTATATATGTTTTAAAGTTTTATATATTTTTGTCATTTTTTTATTCGCTTTTTTTTAAGGAAGAAATATGAGTTGAAATATCTATGACACAAAAATGTGAAAAACCTAAAATAAAATAAACGTGAAAAAAATAATATAAATTTATAAAGAAAAATAAATGATCAAAATGCATATATAAATGGAATGAGAAGAATATGTGTACCTTGTTGAATGATTTGAATGATGGAGGAAAACCTTACTTCAATAAATTGTAAGAAGAGATAGATGGAAGGTGAAGAAGATGACCTTGGAGTAAAAATGTGATATGATATTTAATGTGTACAGAGGAGTTAGGAAATAGTAAAGTCTGAGAGAAGAATGAAGTAGAGTTTTGGGATGGAATGAAGAGGTTTTGAGAGAGAAGAGATGGATATTATGTAATTGTGTGTGTAAAATGGAATGAAGAGTGTACGTGTATTTATAGAGTTATGGATGGCGAAAGTTGATGAATAAAAATAATATAATAAGTGGGTGGAAAAATTAGATGAAATAAAATATAATAAAAAAAGAAATAGTAAAAGTTAGTGTGGAAAATAAGTAAAAGATAATATAAAAAAGTTGGTGGAGAAAGTAGGTGAAATAAAATATAGTAAATAGTAAAGTTAATGTGGAAAATAAGTGAAAGAAATAATATAAAAAGTTGGTGGAGAAAGTAGGTGAAATAAAATATAGTAAATAGTAAAAGTTAATGTGAAAAATAAGTGAAAGAAATAATATAAAAAGTGGGTGGAGAAAGTAGGAGAAATAAAATATAGTAAATAGTAAAAGTTAATCTGGAAAATAAGTGAAAGAAATAATATAAAAAGTGGGTGGAGAAAGTAGGAGAAATAAAATATATTAATAGTAAAAGTTAATGTTAAAATAAATGAAAGAAATAATATAAAAAGTGAGTGGAGAAATTAGGTGAAATAAAATATAATAAAGAAAGGTAAGTGGAAAATATAGAAAAGTTAGAAAAAAATTAAATAAAAGTAAATATATAAAAAATGTAATAGTAAATGAAAAATGTAGGTGATGTGGAAGGTGATGTGGAGAGTGGGGTGTGATAAGAGAAAGAGGATGGTGAGGAAGTAAAAAAGTGTGGGATTATTTTGGGTCATTGGTTAAGGGTTAAAAGTTTAATTTGGGTGTGCAAACAGTAAAACAAATAATATTTTTTTATTATTTTATTAGTTTTTTTATTTATTTGTTTTTTGTGATGAATTTTATTTACCCGGAAAAAATTTGGTGTTGACAGATATTTATAATCTTCAAAACTAGGTGGTTGCTCAAGAAATACATCTTCTTTTAGATAACCATTTAGGAAAACACTTTAATATCCATTTGATATAATTTAAATTTCATAATAGACGCATAAGCAAGAAGTAGGCGTATTGCCTCTAACCTAGCAACAGGAGCATATGTTTCATCATAATCAATACTTTTTTCTTGACTATAGCCTTTTGCAACAAGCCTAGCTTTGTTCTTAGTGATGTTTCCATCTTCATCTAGTTTGTTTCTGAACACCAATTTTGTTCCTATCACTTGATGAGTGTTTTCTCTAGGGACTAAGTCCCACTTGATTCCTTTCAAATTGGTTGAGTTCTTCGTGCATTGCGACACACCATTGATAATCTTCAAGAGCTTCCTTGACGTTCTTAGGTTCTAATGGTGAAACAAAAGGCACAGTCATGCAATAATTTGCTAAGTTTCTACGAGTACTTACCTTTTTTGAGACATCTCCAATAACATTGTCTGGTGATAATCCTCGGGGTTGTTCCCATGTCTTAGCTAAATCTTCATGTTGATTATTTGTCTCATCAATTGTTGTCTCCTGCAAGTTGTCTTCTTCACCTGCATTTGATTCACTTAACTCAAGAGGTTTTCTCTCAAGGTCCACAATTTCATCAAAGACAATATGCATTGATTCTTCTATTTCAAAAGTTCTCTGATTAAAAACTCAATATGCTTTACTAGTTAGAGAATAACCAAGAAATATAGCTTCATCATATTTTGAATCAAATTTACCCAAATTTTGTTTTCCATTATTAAGAACAAAACATTTGCATCCAAATATTTTCAAACGAGAAACATTGGACTTTCTACTTTTAAACAATTCATAAGGAGTACATTTTAAAATAGGACGAATAAGCATTTTATTTAAAACATAACAAGCAGTACTAACAACGTCAACCCTAAAATGTTTTGAAATTTTAGATTCATTTAATAAAGTTCTTGTAAGTTCTTCTAAAGATCTATTCTTTCTTTCTACAACCCCTTTTTTGTTGAGAAGTTCTAGGTGCAGAAAAGTTATGAGAAATTCCAAGTTCTTCATAAAAATTTTCAAATGATTCATTTTGAAATTCCCCTCCATGATCACTATGAATAGATTTAATTTTTAAATCTTTTTTCATTTTGAACTTGTTTCGCAAAGTTTTTGAAAACTTTGAAAGTTTCACTCTTTAGAGTAATAAAGAATGTCCATGTATATCTTGAATAGTCATCAACAATAACTAAAGCATAATAATTTTCCCCAAAACTTTTTATCCTTAAAAGATCAAATTAATCCATGTGCAAGAGTTCTAAGGGTTTTTCACCCGGAACAATATTTTTTGAATTAAAAGATGATTTAATTTGTTTACCCTTTTGACGTGCAACACATAGTTTGTCTTTAATAAAATTTAGTTTTGGTAGACCAATTACTAAGTCTTTAGATATGAGTCTACTCAATTGTTGCATATGAATATGAGCAGCTCTCTTATGCCATAACCATGAATTTTCTTCTTTTACAACTAATATGAAATATTTTTATGAGATGCATTTTCTAAATCAATTCAATAAATATTTGCATGTCTAATACATTTCAAAGCAATTTCAGAAGAATCTTTTTCATGGATAGTGCAATAATTGGGTTCAAATGTTACTTTGAAACCTTTGTCACATAATTGACTAATAGTGAGAAGATTGTGCTTCAAACCTTCTACAAAAGATACATCCTTTATCATCGAGGTATTTGCACTTCCTATGGCTCCTTCTCCAAGGATTTTTCCCTTGTTGTTGTCACCATATGTGATATAGCCTTGTTCATTTTTTAGGAAGTTACAAAATTTCTTCATATCCCCTGTCATGTGCCTTGAGCAACCACCATAGGTATTGCATGGACTTCTTGGATTTAGAACTGATATGCAAAATAAATAAAAGAGAACAATCTATTTTAGGTGCCCAGCCATTGGATTCTTTGGGTTAGTTAGACAAATATTTAAATTATTTTATAACCCAAGTAAACTCTCCACAAGGAACATCATAATGTTTTATTTTACATTTATTTGATGTATATAAAAACATGTAACAACATTTGGTTTCCTATAATTAGTTCCTTTTTCTACCTAAATTTTATGGGTTTTGTTATATCTATTTTTAATTTTATAATTATAATTATGATTATAATTTTAATTATAATTATGAACATAATTGTTTTTATTTTTATAATTATAATCATGATAATTATAATTATATTTAGGAACATTTTTAATTTTATTACCATAATTATAATCATAGTAATTATAATTATTTTTAGGAACATGTTTAACTACCTTTTTTATTTTTGAATTATTACTACTTTCAACATTGGTTGTTTTTATCAAGATGCTTCTTTTTATTTATACATGAGATACATTCATCACTTTTAGCAAATTTACCTTTCTCATAATATAAAATTTTATTTTTCAAATCTTTATTCTCTTTAAGAATATTTTCATAATTTGATTTTAATTCTTTAAATTCTTTCTTTAATTTCTTATGAGCATTATCTAATTTTTCTGATTAAAATAATAATTCTTTATATGTGTCAAGTAATTCATTCTCACTATAATCTGAATTTTCAGAGTCGGTAGAGGAACTTACTTGATTCTCAGAGATGTTATCGTTTGCCATCAAACATATGTTGGCTTGCTCATTAGAGTCGCTTGAGCTTGTTGTAGATTCATTATCTTCCTCCAAAGCAATATATGCCTTTTTCTTCTTGAAGACTTTCTTTTGGCCTCTTTCTTCACCCTTATTTGGGTTTGGGCAATCTGCCTTCATATGTCCTTTTTCTCTGCAACCATAACAACGATAGTTTGAAGATGATTCTTTAATCTCCTTCTTTCAACGTTTAAATCTTCCTTTCACCTTAGACTTCATGAACTTGTTAAAATTCTTAATATAGAGATCCATATTTTCTTTATCTTCTTCTCAATCATCTTCTTCTTTAAGATTTTTGCCTTTATCAATCTCAGATTTGAATGCCAGAGTGTTTTTCTTTCCTTTCTCTTGATCTTCGTTCAATCTCCCGAGATCTAGTTCATGTAATCTTAACTTATCAAACAATGCAGCCAATGATATGTGTTCAGATTTTGTGACTCACTGATGGCAGTCACCTTCGGTTGCCAAGTCCTATCCAAATATTTAAGAATTTTTATATTTTATTCATCATTGTTAAAGGACTTACCTAACCCAATGAAATAATTCACTATATGCGTGAAACGCTTTTGAACATCTACAATTATTTCTTCCTGCTTCATGCGGAATATCTCATGGATTGGAGTATTTCTTTTGAATCTCCTAATATCATAAGTTCCTTCATGGGTAACTCTCAGCATCTCTGTTAACAATATTTTTGATCTCTAGAGACGAAACCAAAAACTTGTTGATGGATCGGTAAATGTACCGAATCGCACAAGTAATATAAAATGGTAAGACCAAGTGTCATATCCCTGAAGACTCTCGGCACTAAACAGTTGTGTGCTAACTCAATTAATTAAGACTTAAATAAAAAGAGATTGTTGGTTTCAAATGCAAAGACATAAAATTAAATATGAATGCAAATTGATCAATAGTAGAGTAACACAAAGATGAACGGAGGTTGTTTATAAAATGAGATGAGTATGTTGTTAGGGTTTGATTTCACCAAGTTTACTCTCATGTATATAAGAATTCTTCTTTTTACATTAATATTAATGTCACTCACTAAATTACTTAGAACCCGATCCCTCGGCACAATAAGCCTGCCTTAATTCCTAGTTCGTGCAATTCCTAGCGTTCCTAGAAAATCAAGTCTGAAGATCAAGAGGTTAAGACGACCAAGTACTCATACCCTCATCCCTGAGAAATATTAGCCTTGGGAGAATTCAACAAGAACCTGAATTGTAAGGAACCTCTCGGGAGTCATGCAATTCATAAATCATGCTACTAAATGAGATAAATAGAACAAGCACTGAAACAGATGAATTCCCTAATAATTAATGAAAAAACATATAAATTAACAATCAACTCAAATACATGAGAGTTCACAAGGTTACATCATTCCCCAACAACAAATAGAGTTTAGTTCTCCATAGACACGAAGAAACTATATGAATAATGGAAAAGCATGAGATAGTGAAACCCTAAGAGTAGAAGAGGAAGCTCACGCCTCCAGATCCGCCTTTAGAGAGTAGAAGAGTGTGTTGTTGTGTTGCTCCAGCCAGAGATATCAAACCTAGAGCGCCTGGATCCTTTAAATAGAGTCGGAAAAGAATAGAAACCGGGCCTGGTCTAAAAGAGTCGAAATAGAGCAAGAACTAGGCCTGACCCGCGAAACACGACTTTCAGGCGCCCCATTTAGGGTGCCCGGGTGGTGGATGTCATTTTTTGTAGGGCTTGAGCCTCCAGTTTGGACGCCCAGGCTTCGGGGTCCGACGTTGATTTTGTGCGCCTTAGCTTCTCTGCAGGGCTCCCAAGCTTCGTATTGTCCTTCCTCCAGGTGCTTTTCCAGGCCTTTCTAAGCTCTAACTCCTTACCACTTCATCTCTGCTTCCTATATTAACTCATTTTCTATCAAAACAAAGGGAATTAATCATAAAATCATCTAATTCAACCCCAACTCTCTTATTCACAAAACTAAAACAAAAAAAATGAGTTAAAGCAAGTTTCTAAGTCAAAAGGGGTGCATTTAGTATCAAAATTACATCACAGATAACGGTATTTTAAACCGTTATCAATCTCCCACATCTGTTAAGCATTATTACAGGTTGATATCCTGTAAAACTCACCAAAAGTTAAAGAAGATGATATTATGTTACGAGCCCTTTTGTCCTGTTGGGATCTTCTTTTATCATCAACATTCCATTGTTCCCGCAGTTTAGGTTCTTGCAAATTGTTAATAAACACAATAGGAACAAAAAAGACCAGTTGTGACAATTCCCAAAATCAAAATGCATTCTCATTTTCCAAAAAACATAGTTTTTCCTAGTAAATAATGGAGGTCTATAAATAGAGGCACCCTCAACAAAGGATTGATGTTGCCCCGTCATTTTGAATTACTATTAAAGCAAGCTCTGATACGAATTGTTAGAGTCGTACATCAGATGGTTAGCGTGTACAACAAACCAAGAGGGCAATGGGGGTGAATTGGTTTCTTATAAAAAATAATACCTTTAATAATTTTCTCATAAAATATAAATTCCTTAACAACAGTTTAAACAAATAAAAGAGTAAGGAAGAGAGAAAATTGCATAGGTGATTTTTATACTGGTTTGGATCACATATATCCTACGTCCAATTGTTAATCTCAAACGAGAATTAACGCTTCATCATCAAAAACCAACAAACTGTTACAAGAACCTCTCTTGTTACCCCAAGAGATGAAACTCACTTCTTTCGAAACCCACAATAGATGAACACCTCCTCTAAATGCTTCACGAAAGTTGAGCACCTCCTTTGAATCTTCACAAAGGATGACATTCTTTAACTGATCAACAAGAGCAACAACACTTAGTCACAACTCTCCTGAAGTTTTCGCTCTATGACAACACTAAGTTCTCAAAGCCAAAGCCTAAGGGTTTCTCAAACCCTAGAACACACTTATCACAACATACAATAAAAGAGATAAGCTTTTCGAAATTCAACTATTTCGTATTTTAGAATGAGAGTCCCAATATAATTTATAGAGATCTCACTCGAGGATACCTCTAAAAATTCATTGTCAACTATTCAACGTGTAATAATTGATTATCTACTTATGGTAATCGTTTATGCATTTAATGAATGCACAACAGTAAAAAACTTGCTTAAAAATTTTCATAATTGATCATGATAATCGATTATGGCAAGCCATAATTGAGTACTGATAATCAATTATTATAAGTTGATAATTGATTGTCCTGAGTGTAAAATGAGGTTTTATGATTCAAAACGATTTTTAACGCAATATAAGGCAAACAATACATAGAATCAAATATAAACCACGCCCTTACGTAAATCTACTAAATTACAAATGCTTTAACATAAAAGAAGTTCTCATGAAGATCTTCTTACAACTTGAACACTTGAGACTCGACTTCGAGACATCATCAAAACTTCTCTTCTACTGCTTTATACTAACACTGTTGAACATAACCATAGACAATATATAAAAACAAAGTTTCACCCATGTTTTAGGAGATTGACTTTTAACTTTTGTGGAGAGTTTTTAAGAACACTTTCTCTATACATTTTGAGTTTAGGATTCCATCACATACATGAGATTTTTCCCATTTTCTCTAACTAGAAAGGCTAAGGCTTGGCTTCAATCTCAGCCTAACCAAAGTTTAACTAGTTGTTAGGATATGAAATATAAATTCTTGGATTGATTTTTCCCTCTATTCAAGAGTACTAAGGCCAAAGCTTTAGTTGTTATACATTTGTTCAAGAAGTTGAGGAACTATTATGTGAAGCTTGGGAGAGATTTACAATTTTGTTGAGAAAGTGCCCCAGCCATGGTTTCAACTGAGAAATGAAAGTGAAAACTTTCTACAATAGATTGCAACGACAAATGAAGATGATATTAGACATGTCATTTGGTGGGTTAGTATTATTCAAGACTGCTAAAGAATCCATTACTATCATTCAAAACATGGCTTCCACCGACTTGCAAAGCCAACATGGGAGGACACTGACACAAAATGAAGGAGTCCTAAAGTTTAATGCTCATGATGCTCTGCTTACTGAAAACAAACTTTTCTCTCAACATATGGAATTCCTAAACCAACACATGGCTAGGTTGCCTCAATAGTTGCAAGCCATGCAAGTTAATGCCTAATTGTCACAACAAGTGATAAAATGTGACTTTTGTGGAGGTGACCACCCTAATGGATATTGCCAAGCTCCTAGTGGTTGTGAAGAGATACATTATATAGGGTACCAAGGACGTCAAAATTTCTTCAACAAACCTTCTCTAATTCATTCAAGGGTGGAGAGGAAGCAATACCAACCAAGGAGGAAGGCAAGAGCAATGGGCCACAAGTAGTAGAAATGCCTCTCAACAATACCCATCGTTTTATGAACGCACAACAAACCTATTAAGATACTCTTTAACAATACCCACCATTGTAGGATACTCTTCAATTGTTCACTACAAAATCAAATAAACATTGATGCTTCTATTAAGAATTTAAAGGTACAAGTGGGGCAATTAGCAAAACAATTTTTAGACCAACGAAGGAGGACCATTACCTGTAAATACCCAATCAGTCCAAAAGAGCAATGCAAAGCGATAGTCACGAGAAATGTTAAAGAAGTGAGAGTAGGCTCTAAAGAAATTAATGAGGAAGAAGAGATAAAAAAGATTATCAAGAAGAAGAAGAGTTTGATGAAGAAATCGTAGTAGAGATGAAAAGAATAAAGATGAAGTGAATAAAATGAAAAAAAAGAGAAAAGAAGAAAGAGAAAAAAAAAAGAAAAAGAGAAAAAAAGAAAAAGAAAGGTGTTAATCACCGATGGAACCTCACTTTTATAATGTAAAATCAAAAGCTTTTAGAGAATTATGGTGTTCGTCATCGAGTGGCAACAAGCTACCATACTCAGACGAATAGTCAAATAGAGGTTTCCAATAGAAATAATATTTCCATTGTCCTTATTTCAGCCAAAAATAATAATTTATTTCTAAGTACCCTAGATAAGGATCATCAACATGAAAAAAATTAGCTTGAAATCATATTAAGGGTATTACAAGGAATTAATTAAAAGAGAAACACTAGTGCAGAAATCACTTTAGACGTCTGTTATTTTGGGCTTTTTACGTCCGACCCCTACCCAACGTCTATATGGGTGACGTTGATGGGACGTTTGACTGTACAGGTCGGACGTCTATATAGACGTTTGACTGTATAAGTCGGACGTCTAAGACACTGGAACGAGTTTGGCCTCTGTAATTCATTGGACGTCTCTGTATACACTGACACACATCTATAAACGTCTGATGTGGCATTAACAGACGATTAATGGGTATTTTTTTTTAATAAATTGATTTATTTTTGTAATAAAACCACACCTGAAAACACAAGGTAGTATTAATATAACTATATTTATCATAAAAATTGAAGGTCAAAATGAATTTGAAAAATAAAAAGAGAAACATTGACCCTTGAAGCATGTTTCTCAAGTCATTTTTCATCTTCCTGTGCAGCGAACAAAACCATACAATTTTACATTGTTTGGGAATGATGAGCATCAGCTGCCAGCGAGACCTATCATGATTCATAAATAGTTAGTAAACTAATTAAGAAAACTTTAATGAAATTTTACATAAAGAAACCCATACCCATCAATGTATGGCATAAAGTATATGTCTCTGTTGGACTCAGCCATCCATGTTTCCACATACTTTTGTTTGCTCTCAATTGTGTTACCAGAAGGTTGGATGGTCTCAGGTTCAAAGAATCCATACATGGAAGACCGACCTTGGTCTAGAATGATTGTGTCCATGTACCTAAAACAACAAAGTTAAGTTGTTAGAAACTAAGAATGTAAATAAGTTTAATATGGAAGACAAAATTAACTATCTTACATGAACCATAGTTGAAGGATGGAAATATTCAACATCCTGTCTCCCCCAATGATGTCCAGTGCTCATTGAATGTGATATATACTAGGACATGGGGGGATGCCAAATACTCTATTATCCCAGTACACTTCTACTAGTCCTCTGTTAAACCTGGGTAATTTTATCATGAGCTTTGCTAGAGGATCATCCTCCGCTTCAGCCAGGTCATCATCTTCATCTATGACTGGCTCATACATCAACTGCTTCTGGGGACGTATGAACTGAACATAAAAATTTCAAAGTTATCAATAAATATTTTTAAATTTAACATACAAAGACTAATAATAAAAATATTATACCTGTGGTGTAGCAATGTGTGACATGATCAATGCTTTAGGCCAGGCTATAAATGTTGCTATGGCCTCTCCCACAAAATGAATTTCTGAAGTGGGTATAGGCACCTGAGCCTGGGGATCCCGAACCTTGTCAATCGTCACATGCACCTGAGCCTGGGGAACACCATGAACAATCTTCCCTCCCTCAAGTACTCGTCCGACAGCCACAATGCATGGGGGATCCCCATCAACCAACAACTCATACTGACCACTACACTCAGTAGGGTCTATAGTAGAGAATGATCCCCTAGTGCTGACCCTAGGTGGTGTGGGAGCTTCAGTGGGCAACCCCATGGTGGACTGCGTCATGGAATGCAACTTCTCTTCTAGCGCTCTTTGAATTTCTTTTTGTTCTTGTAGTTGCTCCATGAATCGTTGCTCCATTGATCTCATGCTTTGGTTGAGCCTTTCCTCCCATTGTAGATCCATCTTCCTCAGTGCCTCCTAACTCATGGATTGAGTGTTTTTTTGTGCAGGGCCAAAGTAGTCACGAAGACCAATCGCCCGAGGAACTCCATGTACATGTCCTGCGTGCTCGGGCTTTCCAATGGCCGTTGTTAGAATGTCGTCCCTATCTTGGCCAACAAATGTTCCCTGAGTTTGCTGCTCAACCAACTCATCCTGCATATAAAAAAATCTTTGTTACATAGCTTGTGAGATCAAGGCAACTGAGGAAGATGTCATTTTCCCCTCAAATTTAGACCGAGCAGCCTTCCATAGCTTGTACCTAACAGGTGTAGGTGCTAGGTCATGGGACTCAAGTCCTAAGGCCTCCGCTCGAGTCTTCCTCATCTTCTTCTCAAGTTTTGCATAACCACCTCGTGATAGCATGTGTGGTGCCTCATTTAGCCTTTGCCTTTCTTAGGCGGCTAACCTTTTATCTTGTGAAACCATGTATATTCATAAGTGTAAAATCATAATAAAATGCATTAACTAAAAACTCTATAGATGTTAAGAGACAAACCTGCCAGTCGGCAGACTCTCTAGTTGCACAAAACTGCATCCACTCCTCCTGTGTGAAATTGTAGTGTTCCCATGGATTCTCATGTTGTCTGTCTCCAAAGACATATACACGTGTTAGTCTTGTCTTGAAATCCCTCCATCTCTGGTCGTTACATGGGACAACACTTTCTTTCTAAGGTCAGCAGTGTTTGGAATAATTTTGCTGTTTAAAATAAATAACATGTTAATGACATAAACCTATAAGAGAAAAAAAGTATATCAAATTTCTTTTAAGTATACATACCTGAATATCTTGCCATAAAAGGTTCTTGTCGACCTCTGGGACGTCATCCCAACAATTAAGAAGGATAGACACATGGCTTTTGCTAACACACCCAGATAACTCCTAAACCTATCAACATTTGTGTTGATGGATCGACAAGTGTACCGAATCGCACAAGTAATATAAAATGGTAAGACCAAGTATCGTGTCCCAAGAGACTCTCGACACTAGACATTCGTGTGATAACGTGATTAATTAAGACTTAAAGAAAACGAGATCATTGGTTTCAAATGCAAAAATCGAAAATTAAATATTAATGCAAGTTGATCGATAGTAGAGTAGCACAATGATGAACGGATGTTGTTTAATATGAGATGAGTATGTTGTTGGGATTAGATTTCGCCAAGTTCCCTCTCATGTATGTAAGAATTCTTCTTTATGCATTAATGTTAACGTCACTCACTAAATCACTTAAACCCGATCCCTTGGCGAAATGAGCCTATCCTTAATCACTAGTTCATGCAATTCCTAGCATTCCTAGTAATCAAATGTGCAGATCAAGAGCTTTAAGACGACCAAGACTCATACCCTCATCCCTAAGAAATATTACTCTTGGGAGTAATTCAACAAGAACCTGAATTGTAAGGAACCTGTCGGCACTCATGCAATTCATAAGTCATGCTATTAAATGCGTTAAACAAAGCAAGCGTTGTAACAGATGAATTACTCTAACAATTAATGAAAAAGCATATATTATTAAGAGTCAATTCAAATACATGAGAGTTCACAAGGTTACATCATCCCCCAACAACAAATAGAGTTTAGTTTACCATAGACATGGTGAAACTAGATGAATAATGGAGAAGAATGAGATAGAAAAACCCTAAAAGTAGAAGATGGAAGCTCTCGCATCCAAATCCGCCTCCAAAGACTGAAAGAGTGTGTTGATGCGCTCCCTCTGCTAAAGATACAAAACCTAGGACGTCTGGGTCCTTTAAATAGAGTCGAATCAAAATAGAAACAAGGTCTGGCCCATGTCGCTGGCGCTCAAGCGCCCTAAGTGGAGCGCCCGGGCGTCGAACGATACTTTCTAGGGCATAAGCGCCCAAAAGGGGCGTCCAAGCGGTGTGCGGTGCACTTTTAGCGCTCACGCCCCCTGAGGGGCACCCAAGCCTTGCGGATTTTTTCAGCATTGCGTTTTTTTCTCTTTTTCTACAGTTATGCTCGCTCCTTGAGTTCCGAATCCTTCATACTTTGACTCCTCTTCCAAATCACTTCATTAACCTACTAAAACAAGGGAATTTAGTCATAAAATCATTAAGTTCAACCTCAACTCTCTTATTCACAAAACTTAATAGAAAAACATGATTCCAAGCAAGTTTCTAAGTAGAAAAGGGTGCATTTAGTGTCAAAATTACATTATAGATAACAGTATTTTCAACCGTTATCACAACCCCAAACTTAGAAATTTGCTTGTCCTATAGCAAAATAGATTGTGACTCAGCTTTTCAGAATAATCACTACAATGACTCAACATTTTTCAAAAACTTTTTCTTTAATGGCAAGAAATCACTTTTATCAACTCAACATACAGATGTTAGTCAAGATGTACAACAGTCTTAATTCAATCATAATCAATCTCATTCTCATATACTTCAATAGATGCTATCCTTAAGAATGATCAATCGACCAAGCAAAAATGTAATCAGAAATTCAAAGAAATACTCCTCACCAAGGAAAGTGTTTCACTCAAGCACTCAAAAGTGTATCACTCAAGAACTCAAAAGTGTATCACTCAACTCAAAGGTGTATAGTGAGGTGTTGGTGACTTTTTCACTCTGCTATCACAATGTCACATTAATTAACTTTGCCTTTCATTTATCCACAATCAAACATACTCACAAGCAAGTTGTCATCACAAGGGCTTTTCATGGCTTGTAACTTGGCTGAGCTAAGAAGGAAATTGGTTTTTCTGGTCCGCAAAATCCTTAAGTTAAGAGAGACATTTATGATTTCATCATTCAAGCACAAACTCTCTTTCTTTTTCCCAGCTTTCCCTTGCATTGAGCTTTTCTTTTCTTTTCTTTTCATCTTTCTTTTTCTTTTACTTTTGCTTTTCATGTACTCACTGCTTAGCTCAGTGCTTTTTCTTTTCAATTTTTCCATTAACCCCAAACTTGAACCTTTATCAATACCTCATCAAATGTTCTCAACTAAACTCAAGGTAAAGATTTTCAAAAAAAGGTTTTTCAAACATACATAAGGCTCAAGGTTGAAAGGTTAGAACAATTTATTCTCTTTTCAGTTGGCAAAAATTCATGTGAAGGCTAAAAGAATAAGGGACAACAAAAGATGGCCTTCATCATATGAAATCTGCAAGCAAGTAGTTCAATCACAAAAAATTTGGACAAAATCATTCATGCTTCCAAAGTAATAGCAATTATTAACAAAAAAATCTGAAGCCCAAATCTCACACAAGTAAACTCACAAGTCCCAGAATTTAGAAAAACACCTTGCTTAGTATCTCAATCAAGTTTTACCTCAAGCACCTTTTTCATACACTGTGAGTCATCACCTGTATATTAGCACATCATGCATCATCTCAATATCAATCAATATACTAGAGCATCACAAAGCAATACTTATCACAAAACACAACATAGTTGAACCAAGAAGTCTAGTTCATTCAAGTAAAGTACAATAACAAAACAAATTTCACCTTAAAAATAGAAGATGGAAGTTCCCGCATCCAAATCCGCCTCTAGAGGGTGAAAGAGTGTGCTGTTGCGCTCCTCCTGCCAAAGATACAAAACCTACGGCGTCTGGGTCCTTTAAATAAAGCGAAAACAGAATAGAAACAAGGCCAAGGCCCATGTCGCGGGCGCTCAAGCGCCCCACTTAGGGCGCCGGGCGGTGAGCGGTGGTTCCTGGCGCTTAAGCCCCAAAAAGGGGCTCCCAAAAGGGGTGCCCAGGCGGTGAGCGACACTCTTCTGCGCTTAAGCCTCCAAAAAGGGTGCCCAAGCTTCGAGCATTCTTCCCTTCTAGTGCTTTTCCAAGCCTTTCTGAGCTCCATCTCCTTGGCACTTCATCTCTGCTTTTCGTATTATCTCATTTCTTGCCAAAACAAGGGAATTTAGTCATAAATTCATCAAAATTCAACCTCAACTCTCTTATTCATACAACGTAACAGAAAAACATGATATCAAACATGTTTATAAGCATCAAAGGGTGCATTTAGTATCAAAATTACATCACAGATAACGGTATTTTCAACCGTTATCAATTTGGCCCTGATGACACACTTGATCTGGGGTGAATGTCAACATGTCTCCTCTTGCCATCAACTCGTTGGGATGTCACTTATTGCAATCGTGTGACAGATCGATGACGTCCTGATCCTGAGGTCGACATACCTGCAAAATATATACAAGGTTAGTAATACATCAAATATGATAAATAAAACAACATTTAAAGTCACTAAAAAAAATATCAGAAAACGTATGAAGATGTTATTTTTCTCCCATATCCCTTTATTGTGATCACTACGAGTTGCATGGATGTCATCGGCTATGTCATCGACCTTGTCTTCAATGGGTCTTGATGCAACAGATGTTGTCTCAAGTATATCAAGAGAATCTTCATCATCATAGCCGTGCATGTTTTTTCCTTCCAGAACCACTGACCATTTTTGATTTGCTGGATCATTTACGTAGAATATTTGTCTTGCTTGACTAGCCATAATAAATGGTTCATCAATGTAATTCATCTTGTTAAGGTCCACCAATGTGAAACCAAAGTTATCTATCACGACACCGGAATTTATATCAACCCATTTACACTTGAAAACTGGGACTTTAAAACTGACATAATCAACTTCCCATATTTCTTGTATTATTCCAAAATAACTCATGGATGTTGTGATTGGATTTTTGTCTTTAGAACTAGCAAAGTGCACAACCTCAGCTTGTAGTGTAACCCCACTATTTTGAGCTCTACTTTTGTCATTTTCTACCTTTGTCTGAAAAGGAATATTGTTTATATAGTACCCATCATATGTAATGACAACTGTGTTCGGCCTGCGAGATAGCCTCAATAGACTTTCAAAAATATCTGGAGTCGCATAAATCTTTTCTTAAACCATTGTAAGAAGGTTTTGACATGTTCATTAAGATGCCATTTTTCACTCATTCTTGGGTATGCTACCTTTATTTTATTAACGTATTCAGAAATGTAAGGAATCACATCAACAATGTTGTTTAAGATGTACAAATGAGCTCGATCAACTTCTTTTCTACTAACACACTCAATTCTCACACTCCGAACACCCTTACCTTTACATTTTCCTTCATGTCTGCTCTTAGGAAAACCCACTGGTTCACAACTTGGCATATAACTTGAAAAAAATTCAATGGCTTCTTCTGTAATGTATCGCTCTATTATTGAAGCTTCTGGTTGATACTGATTCTTGACATATCCCTTTAAGATTTTTATGTCACTTTCAACAGGGTACATCCACCTTAAGAAAACCGGTCCACATATTCGAATTTCTCTGACTAGATGAACAATCAAATGAACCATGATATCAAAAAAAGAAGGTGGAAAATACATCTCCAATTCACACAATATTCTTATTCCTTCATTTTCCAATTGATCTAAACCTCGAGAGTTCACAACTTTCTTGCAAATGGCATTAAAGAAACAACTTAGACGTGTCAGAAAACCTCTAACAGAAGCAGGTAATATGCCTCGAATAACAACCGATAACAATTGTTGCATCAATACATGACAATCGTGAGACTTTAAACCAACTAACTTTAAGTCTTGCATAGCAACAAGGTTACTAATATTTGAAGAATAACCTTGTTGAACCTTCACACTTCTTAAAGAGTTACAAAAACTTTGTTTTTTTTAGAAAGAGTGTCACATGCTCGGGACAGATAGGTGTGTCTTCCAATTAACTGTGCATGTAACTCATAATGGATTCCCATGTCAACCAAATCTTGTCGTGCTTTTATTCCGTCTTTTGTCTTCCCTTTCACGTCTAATAAAGTTCCGATGACACTGTCACAAAAATTTTTTTCAACGTGCATGACATCTATACAATGTCTAACATCAAGTTTACACCAGTACGGAAGATTAAAAAATATTGATCATTTCTTCCAAATGTTTTTCGCAAAGGTACTTTTATGATGTTTTCTGAAGACAATGTTAATGTTTTTGACTTCATTGTACACTTCTTCACCATTGTAAGGTCTGCACACAACCTTATCCTCAACACTTTCATTAAATGCTTTTTTCAATCTACGGTAAGGGTGATTACGAGGAAGAAATTTTTGATGTCTTGTATATATTGTCTTTTGACCATGCTTCAATTGAAGGTAACTAGTGTTTTCTTCACAAATGGGACATGCAAAATGACCTTTAACACTATAACCGCTTAAGTTTCCATATGCTTGGAAATCATTTATAGTGAAAAACAACATTGCACGCAAACAAAAAGTTTCTTGAACATCTGAATCGAACACTTCGACCCCTTCTTCCCACAACATTTTCAAATCATCAATTAAAGGTTTCAAGTAAACATCAATGTCATTTCCAGGTTGTTTAGGACCCGATATCATCATGGACAACATCACATATTTGCTCTTCATGCACAACAACGGAGAAAGATTGTATATCATCAAAACAACTGGCCATGAACTGTGTTTGCTACTTAAGTTCCCATAAGGATTCATACCATCAGTTGCAAGTGCAAGTCTTAAGTTTCTTGGATCTGCACCAAATTCTGGAAATGTTTCATCGATCTTCTTCCATTGTGGTGAATCAACTGGGTGTCAAAGAAGATTATCGCACTTTCTTCCAGCAACGTGCCATTTAAGGTTCTTTGCATCTTCTTTAACAAAGAACATAGTTTGAACCTAGGTATTATAGGCAAGTACCACATCACCTTAGCAGGTGCACCATCATTACCTTCATCACTAGTGTTTTTGTCATTTTTCTTTTTAAAACGGGATAAACTACACGTTGGACAATACTTTAGTGAAGCAAACTCCTTTATGTACAAAACACAATCATTAGGACAAACATGTATCTTTTGATATTTGAGTCACATTGGACATAATTTTCTCCTTGCCCCGTGTCGCAACCGGAATTGCGATGGGACGACGATCCAAAAAAGGAAACGAGTTTTGAAAAAGAGATTTGGAGTCGCCACCATAGTTTATTCTGGAAAACTACGGAAAAAACCATAAAATAATAAGACACGGTCCACGAAAACCATATTCTGGGTTCGGGAGTCGGTTACGCGTAGGGAAGGTGTTAGCACCCTACAACGCCTGCCCTAAGGCAGTACCTTTAACTAAATACGCGAATTTGATGTGGTTTTCAAAATGTTTAACTATCCCTAAAATAAAATTCTAAATAAACAAAATATATTTTTTAGTTTTTTGGGCCCGACAAGGATTGACCTTGCTCCTACGTATTCTCATTCAAAATGAGAAATCAGGGTTACGTAGTTCTTTTAGAAAACTGCTTTGAAAATTGGTTTGAAAATTGTTTAGAAAATTTTGTTTGGAAAATGATTATGGATAAATTTGGATTTTTGGGAAAGTGAACCTGACAAGGACTGGCCTTGCTCCTACGTATCTCCACTTTTGATGGAGAATCAAGGATCACGTAGTTCTGGGTAGCAAGACTATTTGTTGTTTAAAATTGTTGATGTTTTCGGGTTTTTTTGAAGATTTTATACCTTTTTTGTATTTTGTTTAAGAAAGAGAAAAGGTTGTTAGCACAAGGACGATGCGTGCGATCACACATGTGCATAAACCTTTAAAACATATTTTGTTAATTTTACTTAAGGAAAAGAAAAGGTTTTTAGCACAAGGACGATGCGTGCGATCACACGTGTGCCTAAACCTTTAAAACATATTTTTGGAATTTTAATTAAGAAAGAGAAAAGGTTTTCAGCACAAGGACGATGCGTGCGATCACACATGTGCCTAAACCTTCAAAACATATTTTTGTAATTTTATTTAAGGAAAAGAAAAGGTTTTTAGCACAAGGACGATGCGTGCGATCACACATGTGCCTAAACCTTCAAAACCTATTTTTGTAATTTTATTTAAGAAAAAGAAAAGGTTTTTAGCACAAGGACGATGCGTGCGATCACACATGTGCCCAAACCTTTAAAACATTTTTTGGTATTTTTAATTTAGAAAGAGAAAAGGTTTTTAGCACAAGGACGATGCGTGCGATCACACATGTGCCTAAACCTTTAAAACATATTTTTTGTAAATTCTTTTATTTAAATTATAAATATTGCATTATTAAATATATATATTTTAGGATAAGTAGATATCTAGAACAAAATAAAATAAAATAAGACAATAAAACTAAATAAGAAATAAAATAAATAAATATAAAATAGGAAAAAATAAAAAAACAAATAAGTAAATAAAAACAAAGCAAATAATGAGGGGTCCGAGAAAAGGGGCGCCGAACGTTCCATCGCAGGCGACCGTGCAGTCCGTGGTAGAGGTAGAACGTACGTTGGGAAAAGATTCAGAATCACGAGCGCTCATTGGGGAGAGTTGACGAACGTACGTTAAGAAAAGGAACCTGGATGACGAACGTTCGTTGGTGGAGATAACGAACGGACGTATAGAACAAGAGAGTGGATGACGAGCGCTCGCTGGTGGAAGTTGACGAACGTACGTTGAGAAAAGGAATCTGGATAACGAGCGTTCGTTGGTGGAGACAACGAGCGGACGTTTAGAACAGAAGAGTGGATGACGAGCGCTCGTTGGTGGAAGTTGACGAACGTACGTTGAGAAAAGGAACCTGGATGACGAGCGTTCGTTGGTGGAGATAACGAGCGGACGTTTAGAACAGGAGAGTGGATGACGAGCGCTCGTTGGTGGAAATATCGAACGGACGCTGGGAAAGGAGGCTTAATGACGAGCGTTCGTTGGGGACGAGCGTTCGTTGGACGATGACAAACGGATGCTAGGAAAGGGGCTGAATGACGAGCGTTCGTTGGGGACGAGCGTTCGTTGTGGAATAGACTAACGGACGCTGGGAAATGGGCTAAATGACGAGCGTTCGGAATGGGTTGAAAAACGAGCGTTCGAAAAGAGGAAGTAACGAGCGTTCGAAAAGAGGGAGTAACGAGCGTTCGAAAAGGGTTGAAAAACGAACGTGAGAAAAGAGGGAGTAACGAGCGTTCGTAAAGAGTTGAAAAACGAGCGTTCGGAAAATTCTAAAAGACGAGCGTTCGAAAAGGGGGAATAACGAGCGTTCGGAAAGAGTTGAAAAACGAACGTGAGAAAAGAGGGAGTAACGAGCGTTCGTAAAGAGTTGAAAAACGAGCGTTCACCTTTGGGCTTGGCCTAGCACCGGCCCAGGGTGGCCTTTCTGACCTAGAATCCCCTAGGGGTTCAACATTCCCCTTTCATTCCCAACACTCATACTCAGCTCCAGAGATCCAAGGTCGCTCTCCACTCGCTGCCGGTGTGCTCACGCCTTAGTCAGAACTGACCGCAGCTCCGACGACTTCCACCAGTCCTGACACCGCCGGCGATAGCAAGTGTGCTCGAAACCAAACGGCGGCCACGGCGTTACTGCTTCCAGCCCTCGCTGCACGCCCAACCTCCATCCGACTGGCAGCTGCGAGCCACCGGAGCCGTCGCCAGTCGAGGCGAAATCTCTCCTCCTCCGTTTGAGATTAGAACTTGCAGCCGACGATTATTCCCATACCCCTCTGATAACTATTTTCTGTTTTGGGTGCTGAGATGAGTTTATGTGATGGGAAACATGGTTGAGGTTAGAAACCGAGTGAGTTCTTCTCTGTTTTTCAGGTATTGAACCAGATGGAGGACAAAATGAAAGATGAATGGATATTGAGGGAGACGATTCAATGGGCGAGTGAAAATGATGGTCATGAGGATAAAAAGAGATCAATTTTGTGTGAGAGATGATTATTGAATGTTCTTTCGAGCTTCAGGGGTTCAAATCCTTTGCTGGTGATGATGATTGGAAATGAAGGGAGGCTTGAAGGCTTAGTCCCCGGTCTATGAAAAATGGGAGTGGAAGGAGAAGGTGACTGGAAGGGTGTTGGTGGTAGCCGTGAGTGTCAAGATATGGCCATGGGTGAATTTTGATGGTTGAAGAGGATGAAGACACTGTTGTTCTTCTTTTTCTGTTGTGTTTCCCTTTTCTTTTGTTTTTTTTGTGAGTGTCCAGTTTAGTGATAGTTCAATGTTGTTCAATGTTAGTGATTGAAAATGGGGGTTTGGTTGTTGGGAATAGCCGTGAGTGTGAGAGTTAGGAAGGAGAGAGGGAGCGTGGTGAAACGGAGAATGAATGGAAGTGGAGGTTCGTATACAGGACCAATCTTAAACAGATCAATATCAAGCGTAAAAAAACGCAATAACAAGTATAAAAAGGCAATAGCAACCATAAAAGCTCCAGTGTTCATTCCATCATACATGACAATATGAACGAGTGAAGTAGTTGCTTACCTCTTGGAGCTCCTATGCTATTGCTTGGCGTCTCTAGTAGCTGCTGCAACTGCGATTGAAGTTGGTGCTGGTAGTGAAGATCTCCAGGAAAATCCCCTTCTCCCTTGAGTGGCTGACTTCTCCCTTCTCTTTTGCTGTAAATAATGTCTCTTGTTCTTCTTTGCAGGTGCCAATGGTGAAGGTCCCCCAGCAGTCCTCACCAATGATCGAAGATGATGGATGCCCCCCAAACAACCCCCCGCTGTGTGTATATTTGCTCCTTGCTTTTCTGTCCCCAAAACTAGAATTCTCCTTTTCTCTACTCTCTCTGTGCTTTTGCAATTCTCTCTGCCCCCCGAATCGTTCCGTACCCAGCCCGTATGCCCAAATCGCCTTGTACCAATTTCGTACACCCCTGACGCATCTGCCACCACTTGCTCTCTGCAGAAAACCGTTTCTGCCTCCCCCCTCCAGCA